>NC_053161.1:141240279-141437779 GCF_016835505.1 Polypterus senegalus
TAATATGCTACATAAAGAAAAACTCTCATTCATCTGTTTTTGTTCTCATATTTGTTACAGTAAGTAATGTGTGCCAAGGCTAATAATTTTAAGCAACACAAGGTACTTTTTGTTATTTAATACAGTGAGAAGTGAAACAAAATGATACATTTTAATGGCTAACTGAACAGATTACAACATGCAAGCTTTCAAGGCAGCTCAGGCCCTTTCTTCTTGCCTGATAAAAAGTCATTTTGCTTCACTTCTCTTTGCATCCATAATGGCTAACACCATACATCATCTTATTAGTGTATGCAAAAAAGAGTACAGGTGTAGCAGCATGGCATGTCAGGCCTGAAAGTTACTGCACTTGAACTCAGGGCTCTGGGGCTCTAAAATTTCTCAAGCAAACCCACCATTGCTCTCTTTTTTGGCCTTGAGCCAAAAACTCTACAGAAAGAGATGGGGGTTTCTGGGGTGGAGACTCAAGAATTAGGGGCTACAGTGACATATTTATCATCTTGCAGTAAAATGGTAGCTAATCAAAATAAGAAAAGAGAAACAGTTCTGTATATGAAGGTGGCAGTGGAGGTGGAAGTGCAGGGAGGGTATTATTTGCTACAAATTATTTACTGGGGTTGTTTTCATAGCTACTGCAAACAGCAAACCTTTACTAGCAAAATAATAAGTAGAATTAATTTCCTCCAGTAAGCCCGCAGCACCAGAACCACACAGATCTTCGTGCAGTCAATTTTCCCTGACAGGTCAGCTCCATGGGACCATAAATCTCATGCTGCTCTGTGGCTCTCCATACTGGGGCTTGCCAGACAGAACACCGCCGCTCATTGTATGAGGGTTGGGGATAGCAGGCAATCACTCACTGTCCTGTCTTTGCAGCCTCCAAAGCCCAATTAGTGTGTCTCCCTGAAACTGTTGGGACACCAGTCTTGGTGTAATTTCTACTTCAGTGTCCTTCCTTGTCCATGTCCTGCCAGCTCCCTTGCTGACCTTCCATTCTTTTGAATTTCTCCATGGGATTAAGAAAGTTTATCTAATCTAATCTAATCGAATCTAATAATGGTCTCTTGGGAGGACAAGGGTCAGTCAGTCAGTCAGTCATTATCCAACCAGCTATATCCTAGCACAGGGACATGGGAGGAGGACAAGGGTGCAAGATCTATCCCAAAATGGGATGCCAGTGTCAAAAATAAAAGATTATATTGACTGAGTTTTTTTCTATGTTTTATTTCATTATTCTATGATGTATCATGTATATATATATAACATTTCTCTAATTTTCATCTCCCCATAAACTGAAAGCTATAAGGCACAGGAAATGTTGACTTTGACATGTGAGATTATCCGGTACAGCAATTTTAATCAAAATCTGAAATGTAGTGGTTACATTTTAAAAAAAAAATTGTGGTGATCTGCCATGGAACAAAACCATTGAAGAAGATAATTGCTCGTTGATAAGAAGATAAGACCTCGTTGCTGTTTGTGAAAGGGCCTCCATAACAGTTCAAGCTCCAGGGCCCCTAAACTGTAGATCCACCATTGACAGTGGACATTAAAAATCTAAACATCCTAACAGAAATTGTAGTTCTTGGTGTAAATGATTCATAATGAATTAAATGTCACCTATAATAGTTTTAACAACAGTTAAGAGAACAACAAATTAATCTTAAAAAAAATCAATGAAGCTTGACTTTCACTAAAGGTGTGCAGATTTTTAATGACTTCAACATCTCTCTCTCTCTAATTCTCTCTGTGCATTTGTTCTTATTAAAATGCACAATAAAGCTGTATTCTTGTATTATTTGATCTTTTCCTTATTATTATATTTTTTATCTGATATGACCACATCATTTAAGAGGCTGCTGGATGAAGTTCTGGCTTAATTATCTGACCAAACAAGATTAATGGCCTGAATGCACTTCTCACTTTGTTAAAGTATGTGTTTGGCTTTTTCTTCTCATACCCATAAATTTCAACTTTGCTCGACTGTTTGATCACCCAGTGCTGTTTTTCTTTCTGTTATTCTAAAAGATTCTTCAGTCTTAAAATGATAAGTTGGATTTTTTATCACTTTAAGGGCAGTTTAGGGTTACAGCTTTTGGCAAACGCTAAGTAACAGCCCCCTGTTGCCTCATATCAGGTGGCAGACTATTTACAGCACAGGGAGGGTCAGAGCACACTAGACATAAACTACAGTATATTCTGTTCACATTGCTGCACAGTTGTAGTCTTTTTATCATAATAAAATGGAATTAAATTGTATTTAGGTCTGAAAAGAACTTTAAATGGTCCAATGGTATTCTACTAAACATTATGTGTGGTAAAGCCTTTCCTGACATTTTAAAAGGGAATTTTGGTGTAGCCTGATATGTCTGCAAGATCTTTGCATTGAATGTATTGTGTTTCTGATATATACAGTATATAGGTTGTAACTGCGTTTGTCGAGGATTGTTCAAATTCACCTACCAGACAAGCATTCCAGCACTAGTATAATTCAAGCATACATAAAAAACTCCACAGTCCAGGTGTCTTCCTTTTAAATATCCATCCATCCAATATACAACCCGCTATATCCTAACTACAGGGTCACGGGGGTCCGCTGGATGCCTGCCTTATACACACGGTTTCTGGGATAAACTCTGGCTCTCTGCAATTCTGTAATGGATTAAATATGTTCAGAAAATGGACTGTTATGTTGATGGAGGAGCTGTATAATATTCTGAAAAATGGAAGAATGTTTAAGATCTCTTGTGACAGCTGAAAGTAAGGGTATATTTCTGATTTATACAATCTGACCCAGAAGAAAATTAAACAACATTCCACCAGTAAGTACCTCACACTTGTTCTGTAAAGCCTTTGAAGCCTGGAATGCACCCTCCTTGTTCATATCTCGTGCACAGGTGAAAGGCCAGTCCATTTTTTTAAAAATAACCAGATGGGAGTGCTGCTGCACACTCGGGCTCTGCTGATCAATGACAGTATCTTCAGATTGATCACTCAACAATAGCTGCTTTAAAAACACTCAAATGGCCACATTTGTCAGACAGTGGTATTAGCAGTGCAAAATGCAGAGTATGCTAGAGTGAAACATGGGTATTTTGTATAATTTTTAAAAACAAAAAATAAATAGATCAGTAAATAAATCAGTAAGTTGAGTTTCTATTCCTGTGTGACCCTGGTTACAGGAAAGCTATGGCTGCAGTAGACCTGCTCCCACTCCTTTACCCAAGAATGGGTTGCTTGACTTATCCTGGGCAATCCAATTTAAGAAATAAAACATTTTTCATTAAGTTGGCATTATGATTTTGGAGAAAACTCACTTTAACACCACATGAGGATTTCAACTCAGTACAGAAGGCTAGAATTTGAACCATTCTACACACCATCATGCCATCATCTGTTGTACAAACAGATGGAAATTAATTTATTTGTTATGCAGAATCCATCAAATTGCACTATGTGATGAATAATAAAGCAGTGAGTTCTTAGGGATATATTTATTTTCTCATGCATTTATATTGGGTATATCAGATCCAAGATTTAAGACATTGCACAATTGTTTGTCTTTTCATAGAAATGCATAAATATGTTATTGGGTTTTTAATGTGAGCACCATTTGCAGCTATAACATCCACTCATGAGTGAGTTCACATGCAGATACAATGAAACAGGTTTATCTTGGTCAATCTTGTTAGGGCGTCCGTTTGTCTCTAGTGAACAGTGTATCTGGGTGCAGGAATGACATGGAAGAGAAAAGAATGAAATGAAATTCCAAAAGAAATCCATGCTGTTTGGCATCTGTACAAGCATCCCTTTGGGTAAATAATAACTAAAGTATTCAGCTCTTCACAGAAGAATTCGGGGTCATTTACTGGAGCTACATATAGCGAGTGCTTCTGATTACAACAGACACCTCCTTCCAGGCAGCCAGGCTTCTTATATAGCACAAACTGATAGATAGATAGATAGATAGATAGATAGATAGATAGATAGATAGATAGATAGATAGATAGATAGATAGATAGATAGATAGATAGATACTTTATTAATCCCAAGGGGAAATTCACATAATCCAGCAGCAGTATACTGATACAAAGAAACAATATTAAATTAAATAGTAATTAAAAATGAAAAAAATAAAAATAAAATTACTACGTGCTCTCACTGGGTGATTTTTTGGAGCTGTGGCTGGTTATCACATACCTCGGTTGGGCTTGATTGAGATGCTCTGATGCACAAACTCAAAAACTGTAGTCCATGATTTTTATACAACCCAACATAAAAAAATTCTAATAATGTAAAATCAGAGATTTTTAGAGTAAAGGCTATTGCTCTTCCTATTCAGTTTTTAAATTTTCCTTTCCTTTTGTCAATAAATGAATTGATTCCTTGTTTTTTGACATTGTGTGTGTGGCGTTTTGAGATATAAAGCTTTGGTTTATCAGACCAGATAATCTTATGTAACTTAATCTCTTCTTTCTTTCATATGAACATCAGGCTTGGTATTATCAAGCTGCTTCCATCTAGCCATTTTCCATTGATGCTATACATGTTGCAGGGATAGCTCTGACCTTAACAGATTCTCTGATGTCATATGTCTACCCTATGCTCTTGGTTCTAATTGGTCCTTGGCCTTTGGTCCTTAAACTTTTCAGGAATTTTGATTTCATTTTGACATTGTAATGGTCTCCAATTATTTAGGATTATGTTTGGCTTTTAAAATGTTATTTTTATTTATATTTTTTCTTTGTTGCATCTTTGATCCCACCATCCATTGTTTGCATTCCACTGGTTACCACAGTATGGATGCCTTCCCATAGTAGTGTCAATTAGCATCACTAATGGGCAAGGAGTTTTAGTTGTTTCTCATCTCAACTTTACCATAAAAAATAAATGAAATAGTATATTTAATTAAACAATAAAGTATGTATTGCTAAGAATATCAGATTCATAATAAAACAACTCTCAATTACAATTCTTGTTTTGCCCCATTACAGAATTTAACATACGTATAAAAGAGAAGTAATTAGTCACAAGAATGGACCGCATTCACCACTGGGAAAAGGCTGTCCTGCTTATAGCGATGCATTTAATATTTATTGAACTTCACTGCTCCCTACAATATGATTTTAGAACCCTTAACCTACTATATAAAGCATAATCTGTTTGACTTTGGATGTCTCTTTTTGGTATGCACCCAGCAAAATGTAATCAACAATAATACGTTTTTAATTGAAAGACATTCTTGTTGTTCACAGGTATTATAAGGTTAAGTTAGTAGATTTCTTGGCTTTACAGATTATTGCAGTGTACCACCATAATTTTCCTTCTTAGGGGAATCAGTTTGTATTTTGCTGTTGTGGCAGACGGCCGGGGGCCTTGCCCAGTTGGGACACCCTTCTGAGCAGAGGAGTGGGAAGGAGGACATGTCGACAGCAGTACCTCCCCTGGAATACGAGAGGACAACCCCCCTGGTTTGCATCAGGGCCACATACTTGGAGCTTGCTGGGGCCCATGGCCACTGGCAGGGGGCACCTGAACAGATCCGGAGCCTTAGTCTGCAGCATTTCCGCCACATCTGAAAGTGCTGCCAGAAGAGGACCTCAGTTCCCATGCAGCTCTTCCGCCACACCCAGGAGTGCTGCTGGAAGATGATCAGGGTGCAATAGAAAAGAGACCACCTCACTCCATTCAAGGAGCCAGAGCCAGGAGGAGGAAGACAGAGCTTGTGCGAGAGGAGTGGAGGCGACGAAAGAGAAAGAGATATAGAAAGGAAGAGGAAAGAAAAGAAAAGAGAAGCAGGGACTGAGCCATATTGGGAAGAAGTGTGTGTATTGCATGATGTAAAGTAAAGAAAAAAGATTAAAGGGCATGTTGTGCTTGGATTTATTTCTCTCTGTGTTTGTCTGTGGGCAGGCTGATCTCCCACACTGTTTACTTTTTTAGCTTGCCCTGAATGTAAGGTGTAATATTTATATTTATGACCAATAAAGCTGAAAGCTGTCAACAAAGCAAAAGTAATGAATAAAGTGATCTTAAAATGGAAATTAGATTATTACAGCCAGTCTGAAAATAAACATCAGCCAAAGATCCTTGATGAGTAAAGAATGATAATTAGATTTGAATAACTTTTGACATTTATAATCCAGTATTATTAACAATTTTGAGATGTTCATAGCAAGGATCGTTTAATTTCATTTGTTTTTCCACAGAACTCTGCATAATGTGCAGGCTTAGGGCACTTGCACAAATTTGCAAATCTAATTCAGTAGCAGTAAATTATTATACCTTAAAATATGAACATACGTGAATATGTATGTATGCTAAATATGTATTGTGGAACAATGTTTTATTTCATGTATTATTTAATATTAGTTTAAACCTGTAAGTAACTGCAAATAGAAAGGTATTGCAGTTATGCAAAGAAGTAAAGTAATAAAATAAGTAATACATCACAATATAGTTTTCAGTATAAGTTTCTGAGTCATCTATTTGTCTATTTGTAAGGTCAGTATGTACTTGTGCTCTAGGCAGGAATGCATTTACATCAGGTATTTGCTTATATTGAAAGTTAAAGCCTTGTAATTAATTTTGGCATTGCTTTCTTCTGTTATAAAAATGTTAGCAGGGAGACACCCATTTGCTGGAGTGACTTGAGTTCTCCATATAAGAGAAATAAAGAGTTCATGGATAAACTGGTACAGACCTGGATGTTCACTGGCAAACTTAAGATGGGCCTGCCTAACTTTGATGTAATGTGTTTTTTCTGGATTTTTAGTTGATATACATACACACATTGACTTTTATATATATAGATAAACTCAATGAGCTGCCTTTTCTCTTCAGAGCTCAACCCTTTATCAGAGCAAAATACCAAAATTGCACCTTAGCATTTAAGGATAAGCTCAGAAGAGTGAGAAACTCAGCACAAACCCAGCAAGCAATGTAGCTGGTTTCCTTTACACAGCTCACCTACATTGGATGCTAGGTGCATACCGAACCAGGGTTCAAATTCAAATTCTACAAATGTCAGCATGTGTTCTTATTTGACTAGATACTTTTAAACAGCAAGACTATTCTTTTTTTTTTTTTTTTATTAATTTTATTACAATCCATACATAGCAATCAAGTTTTTACAAAAAGAAGAATTATGTTAAGAACAGATCGATCCCCACCCCTGAGAGAGAGAGCAAGCCAAACGGTGTAAAATTTAAGGCTTTTAAAAATACCTAAATCAACAAATTCTCTGTGCTTTATATAATCATTTCAAAATATTACTGATTAGATCCTGCCATGTTTTGAAAAAAGTCTGCACAGATCCTCTAACTGAGTATTTGATTTTTTCCAATTTTAAATAATATAACACATCAGTTTCCCACTGACTTAAAAGAGGAGAGTTTGGGTTCTTCCAGTTTATCAGAATAAGTCTGCGTGCTAAAAGTGTAGTGAATGCAATCACAATTTGTTTGTCTTTCTCCACTTTAAGCCCTCTGGAAGAACCCCAAACACAGCTGTTAATGGGTTAGGAGGGATTGTGAGTCCAAGGCTGTCTGAGAGGTAATTAAAAATTTTTGTCCAGAATAATGTTAATTTGGTGCAGGCCCAGAACATGTGACCCAGTGAGGCTGGGGCTTGGTTGCAACGTTAGGTTGGATCATGCCCTGGAAACATTTTGGAGAGTTTTAGTCGAGACAGATGTGCTCGATATATAATTTTGAGTTGTATAATTGTATGCTTTAGCATATGGAGCTCAGTGAATTCTCTGCATTGCTACTTTCCACTCCTTTTCTGATATATTAATTGAGAGGTCTTTTTCCCAGTGTCCTCTTGGATCTTTGAAAGGGAGGGATTGTAAAATGATTTTATATATTGTAGAGATGGAGTCTAATTCCTTAAAATTGAGCAATATTTTTTCCAGCGTGGATGAGGGTGCAAGATGAGGAAAATTTGGAAGGTTCTGTTTAACAAAGTTCCTGATTTGAAGATAGTGAAAGAAATGTGTAGCTGGAATGTTAAATTTGGAATGTAATTGTTCATAGGATGTAAAGACGTTGTCTATATAAAGATCTCTAAGCAAGTTAATTCCTAATTTTTTCTACATTGGTTCCAGATTCTAAGTGAGTGGAGCACAATTGGGTTTTAGTGTATTGCCAATAACGTGTGTTTATTGGAGCGCAGAGCAGGGAATACAAAGAAGTACTGCAGGATTTTACTTCTATTGTGGTCCATGCCTGTGTATGTTCTTCTATTTGTGTCCAGGTTCTTATCGCCTGTATATTTGCCGCCCAGTAATAAAACTGGAAGTTAGGTAGAGCCATGCTGCCTTCTGCCTTTTGTCTTTGTAGGGTCGCTCTTTTGATGCGTGGATGTTTTGAATTCCAAATAAATGAGGTTATTGTTGAATCTAATTGCTTAAAGAATGATTTATTAATGTATATTGGGATGTTTTGAAATAAAAAAAGGATCTTAGGAAGAATATTCATCTTAACAGTGTTAATTCTTCCAGCTAGTGTGAGATGAAGGGTTGACCATCTATGCAAGTCTTGTTTAATTTTTTCCATGCAGACGACGAAATTTTGTTGATAAAGAGCTTTATGTTTACTTGTGATGTTTACCCCTAGGTATTTAAACTGTTCTGCAATGATAAAAGGTAGGGTGTCTAATCTAATATTATATGCTTGAGAATTCACTGGAAAAAGTACACTTTTATTCAGATTAATTCTGAGACCAGAGAGCTTTTGAAATTCTGTGAGTGCTGCTAAGACTGCAGGCACAGAATTTTCTAGGTCTGAAATATACAGTACCATATCATCTGCATATAATGAGATTTTCTGTTCCAGTCCTTCTCTGCTAATCCCCTTTATCTGATCAGTATTTCAACAATGTATTGCCAGTGGTTCAATGGCAATGCAAACAGCAGCGGTGACAAGGGGCATCCTTGTCTGGTGCCACGTTCTAGTTTAAAGTAGTCTGAGCAAATGTTGTTGATGCAAACTGAAGCTTCTGGGTTAGTATACAGTAATTTAATCCATGCACAAATGTTCGGGCCAAACCCAAACTTCTCCAATGTAGTAAAAAGGTATTTCCATTCAATCATGTCGAATGCTTTTTCTGCATCCAATGATAATAATATTTCTGGGGTGTTTGATTTAGTTGGTGAGTATATTACATTAAACAGGCGTTGAAGATTTGAAGATAAGTGTCGGCCCCTAATAAATCCAGTTTGGTCTTGTGATATTACGAGGGGAGCACTTTCTCCATCCTTCTAGCTATGATTTTAGAGAGTATTTTAACATCGTTATTCAAAAGTGAAATTGGTCTGTATGATGCACATTGTAATAAGTCCTTATTTTGTTTTGGAAAGACAGTGATTAATGCTTGGCGAAAGGTTTGTGGAAGAAATTGGTTATCTCTGGCTTCTGTAAATGTTGCTAATAGGAGGGGAGCTAGCTGAGCGGAGAATTTCTTGTAAAACTCTGCAGGGTAGCCGTCAGGGCCTGCTGCTTTTCCACCTTGGAGTGACTTTATAGCATCTAGTAATTCTGATAATGCCAGAGGTTTATCAAGTTCCTCCACACTAAAAGCGTCAATTTGTGGTATCTGTAATGTATCCAGAAATGCATTAGATTGTATATTGTCTTCTTTAAACTCAGTAGTATATAGGGATTTATAGTAGTCTATGAAAGTGTACATTATATTTTTGTGTTCGATGATTTTATCTCCGTTCATGTTAGTGATTACCAAGTTTGCGTTGCGTACATCTTTCTTGTGAATTTGTTGCGCTAAAAGCTTATTAGCTTTCTCTCCATGTTCATAGTAATGATGTCTGGATTTGTAAATTAGTTGTTCAGTTTCTTTAGTTGTCAAGAGGCTTGGTAGTCTGGCATGTTCTTCATCTATTTTAGTAATTTCGCTTTTTATCTCTGCTACTTTCTTCGCTTCGGATTTATTTCTGTGGGAAAGATATGAGATAATCTGTCCTCTTAAGAAGGCCTTAAGAGTTTCCCAGAGTATTCCTGCAGAGATCTCAGGGGATGTATTTGTCTCTAGAAAGAATTTGATTTGTTTGGATATAAATTCAGTACAATTCTCGTCAGCTAATTTGAGGCGCCATCTGCGGGGTGAGTGTATGGGGCTTAGTAATTTCAGCTCCAAGATCATCGGAGCATGGTCCGAAATAACAATAGCATCATATTTACAAGATTTAATCTAAGGCAAGAAGTTATTATCTATAAAGAAGTAATTAATCCTTGAGTAGCACTGATGTACTGGTGAGTAGAAATAATATGTTCTTGAATTTGGGTTTAAAAACCTCCAGGGATCTGATAAGTTGTGATCAGTTATAAACTTTGTAATTATCTTTGCGGTGTTAGTTGCCGTTCCCCTATCTAAAAGTGGATTTAAAACACAATTAAAGTCTCCAGCCATTATAACTTTATGAGTGTTCAGATTGGGAATTGATGCAAATAAATTTTGTATAAATTCCTTATCATCAACATTAGGTGCATAAACATTTATCAAAATCATTTTACAGTTAGATAAGTCTCCCATGACCATTACATATCTCCCTTCAGGATCCAATACTACATCTGATGCTACAAATGGTACTGTTCTATGTATGAGAATTCCCACCCTCTAGTTTTCTTTGTAAAACTAGAATGGAACATTTGGCCAGTCCAGTCTTTTTGCAGCCGGAACTGATCCTTGATTAGTAAGTGGGTTTCCTGTAAAAAATACTATTTTAGCATTTAGACCTGTTAGGTGAAAAAGTACTTTCTTTCGCTTTGATTCATGATTCAGGCCTTTAACATTCCAGCTTACGAAGTTAATTGCCCCATCATGGAGACACTGATTCTAAGTTTTTTAATGTCATTTTATAGTCTTAACTGGAAGTGAAATAGTTTAGGTCTTAATTTCCTATTTCCCCAAGAGTTGTTGCCATGCAGCTTATTATTACCTTGATAGTTATAATTATAAAGATTGAGATGATAGATTAGGTATAGATCAAGCCTGCTCTCTTTCTCTCCCCCCACCCTCCCTTTTTGCCTCCCCAAGTGAGGCTAAAACCCACTTCACGCAGTCCCAGTCCTCTGACATACCAGAGACAGAGCACGTCCAAAGCACATCAAGCCCCCATGCAGTGGCGCTTTAAGGTTAAAAGATAAGAGATATCTGTTACCAATATAGTCTTTAAAAGAGAAAAAAAAGAATTTTGCACTTAATATATATATATAATCTTCAGCAATTTTAGTGCATTAAGATGATACCCCCAGATAATAAACCCAGGTGATGGTGTTAAATATGTGTCCAAAATAAGCATAACAAGTCTTAATGCAGTAATAGCAATAACAGTAAACCAAGGGTATGATATTGAACAGTCTCATTTAGGGTACACATGAAATAATTAGAAAAGAAAAAGAGACAATAAAACATAAACATATAGCGCCCTAGTAATACTAAGTAATAATAAGAATATATTAGAATATATGCTGATAAAAAACCCGTATTTTAAAACGAATAGATCAGACAGTAGATTATTAATCCTAGCATTATCATTTACCGCCATGACTCACTATTATGTATCAGAATAGTCCCGGGATCAGCTTTCTTAATTCATTTTCTGCTTCTTCCTTGCTAGCGAAGACATAGAAATGACCTTGCCATTCCACTTTCAGTTTGGCCGGATACAGGAGGCTGTATTTGGCACTGGCTTGCCGTAGCCGCTGTTAGCAAGACTATTCTAAAATAGCACAACTTACTTAGTCAGTCATTGAAGTCTTCCTATTGATGGATGGATGGATGGATGGATGACATCCCCTGATGTCTGTGCCTAAGAGAATGTTATTGAATCCTCTGAAGATAGCCATACAAATGTCAAACCCCACCAAAAAATCATAAGACAATGGTCCTATTGGTTTAATCAGTTGTTTTGTATATAGGACCAAATACAGCATTTAGAAGCAAGGTAAATATATCATTTCTTTTGCACCATACCTTTCTTGTCTTAATATCAACCTCTATGATTATTGAGGAGGAATATTGTCTGTCAAATATGATTTCTGAAAAAAACATATTCCTAGTGAGTATGTGCCACCTGCTGTATGAATGGAGGATGATGTCTTATGTAGTAATTTAGTCAACAGAAAGTATTCTTATTTGGTCCAATACTTTTTGTCTGAAAGGTCTAATGTAAAAATAATTTTAATATTCCCATGAAACATAAAACTTACCTATGAACTAACTGAAGGCACCTTTTCTTCCTATGCCTCCAATTCCCCTGAAGTGAACAAAGATGCTCATCACAGACCACACTACAGCAACATACTCATGAGTTCATGAGCTGCCTTAAGCTGTTTTCATTTGGGAGTATCAATGTTAAAAAGTAATTTATGTGTACCCTTTCTTTAGTGTTTTATGTCCAAGTTAAAATATCCACATTATAGGCTTTAGGAAGGAATATTTATTAGTTTTTCTTGGGCTGGGTCAGTGTGGGTTTGTCCGTGGGCTTACCAAAGCCATTGTCTTTAGCTTAACAACTGATTCTAAACTGGCACTGTGTTCATGCAGGGACCTTCTCACTGATTGGCACCCCGTGAAAAACTGGTTCTGACAGGATAGGCTCCAAACTAACCAAATTCAAATTCCACAAATGTCAGCATGTGTTCTCACCCACCATCCCAATCCAGAAATGCATTAAGTGGGTTTGAAAATGACAGATTAGTTTCTTTACAGATGCCTAGTTTGCCTAAGCAGCAATCCCGTCTCTTTAATAGAATGAATATACCTTGTGCGAAATCACAAGCCTGTTTTTTGGGAGGACGAGGGGTGTGTGTGGAGAGACTTGCTAGCATTATCCTTTAAAATTCCAAATTCTCTTAGTTTGACTCTTCGGTTAAGCCAATGAGCCATCCTTTCCTTTGGCAATCGACTAACAGAGAGTTATCACATTATTATGGTTTGAAATTATTGAATCTCTTTCTATCTCATTTTGTAATCATATTGAAAAGGCTGGTTTCTAGATTCAGGGTACAGGCATGTAAGTATTACAAAGTGTCAGAAAGGAAATAAATAAAGGAAATCAGAATAATAGCAGGAAACTATGCTAAATGCGAGCAAATGGAAAAGGAAATGACAACAAAAGCATGCAAAGGAAACAGAAGTAAATATAGATAATACAAACTGCATGTAGAGTCGAATTCAAATACTAGATACTCTAATGGTACAAATGGCTATACCAGTGTGTCAGCCTGTTTGACTAAATATCTGGCTTAAGCAAATAATTCTTACAGTTATCTGTAAAATTAAAGTTGTTAGTATTGAACTGTGCTGTCTTAGAGAGAGAGAAAGAGATAGCTAATTTGAGAGGACCAGGAGATAAACATAGTTAAATATTGGGCCAAAGCTATAACCAGGAAGTCTAACAGCACTGTTGTCAAAGCCAGATAGGAAAGTCAATAAATCACAAAAGTCGTAACTAGAATTAATAAACAAATGCAAAGTTTATCAAGTTACACATAATTACAGGATGCGCTAACTTTTATATTAGCTCATCCCAGGGTCCTTCCTGAAATGGTCACCATGATAACAACTTACATGAAAGTACACAAAATGGTGGCGCCCACAAAAAAAAAAGTCTTTACAAAGATGATCTACAACAAAATACATATTAACGTCAAATTCCTGCATTTCAGCTTACATATTAGACAGTGTGGCCTGCAGGAGGGCGCTCCAGCTCCCCATCCCAATACAGACAGACACAAACACAAGCTTAGAAGCACAATACAGGCTTTATTAAGCTGTGGAAAATGCTTTAAAACCATTGCCCACCTGTATAGCACAGTACAGCCAAGCTCAATGATAAAAGCAGTAGCACATTGTCTTTTCTCCGTCTCTGTGTCTTTTTCTCTCTTTCTCTCTGTCCTTCTCTCTGCTTCCACCTCCACTCCTCCTCCAGCAAGCTTTGTCTTCTCCCTGACGATTCTTGCTCTTGGAGCAGTGGCAGCAGGCTTCTTTTATCCTGTTTCTGGGAGTACTTCTGGTAGCCCATTATCGTGGTCTGGATGCACTTCCGGGTGAGGTGAAAGCCCGACCATGTAGGGTTCTGCAGTCCCTGTAGCACTCCAACTCCCATGAAGCCCTGTGAGAGTCTGAGGCACCACTGCAACCCATGGGGGCTGCCATCTACCAAGATAGGAGAGGTAATGCCCTGTGTTTATTTTCTCCCCCCACCCTTTCATTATTAAGGAGTCCTGGCCATCCACCACAACAGATACAAAAAATTAACTAGGGAAAGACAGGGAGAAAGAAAAAGAAACTGAACAGAAGTCCTGACTCTGAGAGAAAATAGAAACATAAAATTGCAATTGACATTTAGGAGCTGAGTAGCACAAGATTTTGGAAGCTTAATTGTAAATTTGTACATTGTAATGAGTACAGCAACAAAAAAAATTAACACACACACACGTAGATCACTGCAGGTTTCAGACATCGGAGAAGTGGTTACCAGTTTAGCAAGAAAGTACTGTTCACTTTTACCACTAGTTCATTAATGTCTTTGAATGCCAATGTATTAGTCTTATTTTACAGAAGGTTTTTCCCTAACTAGTTATGTTTATTTTTGAAAACATGCAGAGTGTTCTCCACACGTGCCACACATTTATATGTCTGAAAAGAGTCTTTTTAGGAGACTTTTCAGTTGTATATATAGCCCACCAACTCGGACACGACGACACAGAAAAAATGGTTTCATTTATATTCGTCTGTCGTAGAGGCCACATGCAGTGCAGGTCAGGTTAATGTCATGTGCATGTCATGCACCTCCGAGCTACGTTGACTGTTCATAGAGGCATGTTTCTCGCGGAGGTGAATCGCCATAGGCAGCGTGTGTTTGCGATGGGTTTCCCATGGGATCCTTAAAACAATCCTTTACAACTGAGGTTAAAGCACAATGAAGTAGGCAGTCTGTAAAAACCGACTTTTCTGTTACGACGCACGACCGCGTGCACCATAGCAAACTGTTTTACACGCTACATACAGCTATCCGCATCCGCGACAGACATGCGTCTTCTTAGATGCTCCTGCAGGAACACGGAAGACGTTTTCCTGCCCCCCAACACTCCTTTTTCAACGGCCGGCGTCTACCCTCGCTAAGAGTCCACATGCAGGTCTGAGCCACGCGGCATTTGTTATGCCGCAGGTTCACTTTTGTGTTGTATTTTGCTCTCTCCAGAGTTCCATCTTTTCATTCACTTACTGTTGTATTCTCACACCAACCCGTTTTAGACATTCGTGTCTTTCCAGAAATGTTTAGCATTCAATAAATAATTATGCATGAGATTGACCGTGTGTCTACCAGGCGCAGAGAGGCGTGGGTAAGCCGTTGAACCCCATTCGGGCTGCAAGCCGTGGAATTCCCACTAAGTGTGACTCATATGCTCCCACTCATTACGTCCCTACCTTTTGTGCACACCCCCCTCCTACTGTGGTCAGGTATCTTGGTGGATTATATATAGAAAAGCAGCCAAAACCGAGGGGTATCCCATGGGGTCCTTAAAACATTCCTTTACAACTGAGGTTAAAACACAATGAAGTAAGCAGTCTTTAAAAACCGAGTTTTCGGTTACGACGCACGACCGTGTGCACCATATCAAACTGTTTTACACGCTACATACAGCAATTCGCATCCGCTACAAACATGCATCTTCTTAGATGCTCCTGCACTTTGTTCACACACCCCTCCCACCTCGCTACTACCGTGATCAGGTGTCTTGGTGGATTATATATAGAAAGGCAGCCAAAAACACAGAGCAATGAAAAGTCTAGAGTTCCATCTTTTCATTCTCTTTCTGTTTTATCCTCGAACCCTCCCTTTTTAGACTAATGTGTCTTTCCAGAAGTGTTCAACCATCAATAAATAATTATGCGGCGTTTGTTATGCCTTGGGTTCACTATTGTGTTGTATTTTGATCTCTCCAGCGTTCCATCTTTTCATTCATTACTGTTGCATTCTCACACCAACCCGTTTTAGACAACCGTGTCTTTCCAGAAGTATGCATGACATGCATGAGCGTGTCTTCCCGGCGTGGGTAAGCCGTTGAACCCCATTCGGGCTGCAAACCGTGGAATTCCCACTAAGTGCGACTCATACGCTCCCACGGGTTGCGTCCCAACCCTTTGTACACACCCCCACCCACCTTGCTACTACCGTGGTCGGGTGTCATGATGGATTATATATAGAAAAGCAGCCAAAACCGCACAGAGCAATGAAAAGTCTACGTCAGTCACAGGTACATCTGAACTGTGTAAAGACAACGACTCAAGTGTCGAGGTGGAGGTGGGCACATGAGCGGGCAGTGCATACTGAACGAAAAATCAGCAGACTAGCATGACGGACGGAGCTGAATGGATGTCCTTCTCTCCTCCTGTTCCACACTCCACGCCATGCACCCCCATCCCTCCGTCTGGCAGGAGAAGGCGCCAGGACGGTCCGCCAGTTTTCAGTCATGGACGATTGTGTGTTGGTTCGTTCTGTGCATTGTTACAATGTTGCTTTTCTTGCTGATTTATTACATTACCAATTTTTCAAATGTTAATTTTCTCCCTGTGCTTAAAATAATTAAAAAACCGGCCTGATTATGCGACGTATGGTATGCCGCGTGTTGGCTAGTATTATTATAATATTTAAATTAGAAATTTTTAAGTAGAATCTATACTTTTGATAGATAGATAGATAGATAGATAGATAGATAGATAGATAGATAGATAGATAGATAGATAGATAGATAGATAGATAGATAGATAGATAGATAGACTGTCCAGCTCTGTGCCTACAATAGAGCCTGCCTTCCTCACCAGTTTGTCCAGGCGTGAGGCGTCCCTCTTCTTTATGCTGCCTCCCCATCACACCACCGCTTAGAAGAGGGCGCTCGCCATAACCGCCTGATAGAACATCTGCAGCATCTTATTGCAGATGTTGAAAGATGCCAGCCTTCTAAGGAAGTATAGCCGGCTCTGTCCTTTCTTACACAGCGCATCAGTATGTGAAATCAGTATTTGGGAAGGTATGAGTCCATGATTTTTAGAATAGTAATTGAGGCACAATAAAAGTATATCTCTGTCTCCACATTTTCTCAAAGTTATACTTATTATTATAAAGTAAGCCTGAAAAGTTTTTGTTTTTTTTTTTTAAATGAAAATTGCTTTAGTTATTTTATTATTTTATTATTATTACCATGCTTATTTTAACTTCAGTTGTTTGTTGTCTGGTACAAATCTTGTAATAGATATTTAACCCACTTCCTATTGTCCAAATAACTTGCACACTTACTCACTTCTGATGACAATACATGATTCAACAATCAGTTTTACTAATTAATCAATTAATACATGTTAATTAAGAAATTACATTTCCATATGAAGAATAATTAAAGATTTCACCAATAGATTGCGCTAGTAACAGATAGAAATATTAAAGGAAGTGTTAAAATATTGATTGCAAAATTATACTAAAACAAACCCAAGTCTAAAATGTTGAAAATAATATATATATATAAAAAATACTTTTTGAATACCATGCTTATATTAAGTTAAAAAATAAGTCTCTCATACATCACTCATAAAATAAAAGTGTGGGACTTATTTTTTACTTTTTTAGTAAACTATTTAACTTAATATAAGTGTGGTTTTTTAAAAGTATTTTTTTATATATATAAATTATTTTACTGACATCTGTGGTTTCAAAAATAATTCATTAAATGCTTCAGTAGCTCTTTACATAAGGGAAGTTTGTATTCAGGTATCCAAGTACCGTATTCAAACATAAAGTGAATATTTCATTTTCAATTTGGGAGCATAATAATATTGTGGTTAGCACTTCTTCCTTACAACTCTAGGAAGCTGTATTTTAAGTTGGTCATTGTCATGTGTAGGGTCTATATACCACCCCGTGTCCATGTGGGTTTGTCAAGGTACTTAATTTCCTCACACATCCCAAAGATGAGCCAGTTAGGTTCATTGGCAATTCCAAGTTGTTCTCAGTGTGATTGTGTGTGTATGGGTGGGCAATGGGATGGATTGGTACCTTGTCCTGAGTTGTTTCCTGCCTTGTGCCCAGTGTTTTTGGAGCAGTGATTGTCTGGGAGCTTGAGTTGAGAATTCAGGTTCAGGTTTGAGAATGTTATGAGTCCTTTATCAAAGCCTACTGTGGGAAACAAAAGCCTTTTAGGGGAGTTTTAGGTGTAATTGCTTAACTGGTCCACAGTGATCATATGTTGATGGATATGTAGAGCCACCTCTACATATGTTTTTCGTTGCTTATTTATTTATTTCATTTCATTTACGGCTTGAAATAAAACTGTCACTCTAGTTACCGATTGGTGAATCTATAGCACAAGAATTAATTAGAAAAATGCTTATTCCTGCAAGATTTATCGGAAGAAATTACGAAATGTTTTTCTGTTCCATCCTTTATTTATTTCATTTTGTCCGTAACATTCCTGCAAACTAATATTTTAACTGAGTGTTTGACCCTTGTTTTACGAGTACAAAGTCAGGTGCATAATAGCAGCTACTTTTTCACAAAACTCTACAGCTCTGATAACTGACAAAGTTGTTTAGTTCAAAATATTAGTTGGAGCTGCTTTGGGCATTCCATGTTAAAGTACCTAAACTAATACAGCCGTTGCAGCTTACCGTATATCAAATTGGCTCATTCGCCTTGTGATCGTCTTCCCCGATACACCATATAGATCTGCAATCTGTCGTACTTTTAAACCGCATAACAAGAAGGTGTTCTATTGACTCAGCTGGAATGTCAAAGGATGGATGTCCAGAGCAGGGAACTGCGTCACCTGAACTGGAGTGTAGTAGAGTCCGTTCCACCTGTTCTTTGACAATTTCAAAAATAGTTTCATCTACTGTATATCGGAATCTAAAAGGGCCAATAACATTGTAATTTCTTCTGATAAATCTTCAATTCTCTCTCTGAAATACGTAATATCTTCGGCAGAATCCATTTCATCGACAGTAGTAAGCATTTTTCTAATTAATTCTTGTGCTATAGATTCACCAATCGGTAACTAGAGGGCGTGTTAGAGCCCATCCTCTCAACTTTGACGAGTGAAAGTGACAGTTTTATTTCAAGCCGTAGTTCATGACGGTTTGCAGGAATGTTACGGACAAAATGAAATAAATAAATAAGCAACGAAAAACATTTCGTGACACATTTATTTATTTATGCTCTCATTTCATGACATATTTATTTATTTAGGCTCTTATTCATGACATATTTATTTATTTATGCTCACATTTCACAGTACTTTTATTTATTTACGCATTTATTTATTTACTTATTTAATTTTGTCCGAAATATTCCTCCATAACTCCAGGTCATATACATTTTAATTAAATTAATAAAGTAAATTGAAAAACTTAATATTACCACAAAATTCAATGAAATTAAAGTATAATGATTATCTTTAAACAGTCACACAAAATTCCTAATAATTGTATCCTTGCATAACTAAATAATTGAATATAAGTAGCTAACTAAATCTATGCATAAATTCAGACAGTTTTTCCAGTTAGAGATGGCCAATAGAGAACATTTTTAGCAAGGTGAGAGCAAAGCTCATAGATAGAGGTGAACAACAAAGAGCTGTATTTCACAAGTTTTAATGTAGACAATTTAGGAGAAGATTATAGTTTGAATGAACTCAGCTTTAGCAATACATTCAAAAGCTGCAGTCCTGTTGCCATTTTGATTCTTTCATTTTATTTATCTATCTATCTATTTATTTTGCTCTGTCTGTGACTTCTATACTATGCCGATTTGAGAATCATTATTGTTATTGTTGGATTATGATCTATGTTGTAAACACTTGATCATTTATGACAAGTCAATGTGCACGAAAGCAAAGCTAAAACTAAAAACCTGAATCTGAAGAAAATAAAGAAACATACTATGGTGCATCCTAGAATTTGGAAGACTACATATAGGTTGTCAGACCTTAAGACCAATAATTTGCGCAAGTAATATAAAACAATTTTATGGAACAGTCCGAGTATTCATAAGTTACAGTTTGTATTGTCTAAAGTAATGCTGCCCTCCCACACACATTCTGTTCCCCAAGATGTCCGCTTACTTCACCTAAATGTTAGAGCTGGTCCCGTGGATATGTATGTGCATCTTCACCAGCAACGAACTGGCATTTTGTCAGGTGCTAGTGTCTTTTTTTGTGAGTGCAGAAAATAAATTAATTTTTGTAATACAATACACACTAGTAAAGCCTAGTTGTCTAAACCATTCAAAAACTGCTCATCCAGGACTTCTGTGTGAATATGATCACTACAATCACTCAATGTACACAATGATACACAATAATTAGAAATATACTATGAAAATGAAGTACTTAACCCAGTTTTGAGCAGATGGGATAACTGAGACATAAACAGGACTGTGCCATCTGGTACCACTGGTCAAGAAAACTAAGTACACTAAAAGGCAACAAGTTTGTGGATACCAGGCCATCACAGTCATATGGTCTTGTTAGACATCCTATTCCAAAACCATGTGCATTAATATGGAGTTAGCTCCTTTTGCACCTATAACAGCCTCCACTCTTCAAAGGAAGATTTTCCACAAGATTTTAGATTGTGTCTGTAGGGATTTGTGTTCATTCAGCAAAAAAGAACATTTATGAGGTACTGATGTTGGATAAGAAGACCTGGCTCGCAATCAACATCAAAAACATGTTCAACAGGATTGAGGTTGTGGAATACAAATTACATATCCTCCTGTACTGAAAGGATTAACACATGGTCTGTCATATACTGGGCTGTTGAGCAAGAATATACTATGTGCTTAAAGTGCAAAATGCTCCCTAAGGACTTCTGTTTTTTGTACTAAAATAACAATATGACTTTTGCTAGATAAAAGAGGAACTTCTTTTTAAGAAGTAAACAAGCTCACAATATAAGGAGCTTCTCTCTGGCTTGCAAGCAGAGAACTCACAGCTACTCACCTATTCCTAATAAAGATTACTGACTGATTGATGAAGCTCCTGTCTTCCTTGGTGTATTTCTTTGACAAGGTCCGGGCTCTGTGCAGGCCACTCAAGTTCCTCCACACCAAACTCGTCAAGCCATGTCTTCATGGACCTGGCTTTGTGAACAAGTGCACACTCAAGCTTGAACAGAAAAGGGCTATCCCAGACTGTTTACACAAAGTTGGAAGTGCACAATTGCCTAAAATGTCCTTGTATGCTGTTAACAGATCCCCTACAGTAATCCCTCCTCGATCGCGGGGGTTGCGTTCCAGAACCCCCCGCGATAGACGAAAATCCGCGAAGTAGAAACCATATGTTTGTGTAGTTATTTTTATATATTTTAAGCCCTTATAAACTCTCCCACACTGTTAACATTATTAGAGCCCTCTAGACATGAAATAACACCCTTTAGTCAAAAGTTTAAACTGTCCTCTATGACAAGACAGAGATGACAGTTCTTTCTCACAATTAAAAGAATGCAAATAGATCTTCTTCTCTTCAGGAGTAGAGAATTTCAGAGGGAGAGAGAGAGAGAGCTCGCAAAGAAAAGCAAACAATCAAAAAATCAATACTTGTGCTTTTAAGTTTGCGCGGCATTTTAGAGGAGCGTTAATATCTTCTAAGCAAACAGCCTCTGTGCAAACAGCCCCTCTGATCACATCTCCTCCGTCAGGCGCAGAGAACGTCAGAGAGAGAGAGCGAGATTAAAGCAACAATCAAAAAATCAATATGTGTGCTTTTGTGCTTTTAAATATGCCGAGCACCGCAATTAAGCAGCATTTTTTTAGAGGAGCGTCAGTATCTTTTAAGCAATCAGCACCTCTGCTCACACCCCCTCCGTCAGGCGCAGAGAATATCAGAAAGGGTGAGAGAGAGGCAGAGACAAGCAAACAATCAAGCTCCGCGCGGGATGCATATCTTATAGCATTGAGGAGTTTTAGTAAATATGTAATACATGCTCTGATTGGGTAGCTTCTAAGCCATCCGCCAATAGCATCCCTTGTATGAAATCAACTGGGCAAACAAACTGAGGAAGCGTGTAGCAGAAATTAAAAGACTCACTGTCTGCAGAAATCCGCGAACCAGCGAAAAATCTGTGATATATATTTAGATGTGCTTACATTTAAAATCCGCGATAGAGTGAAACCGCGAAAGTCAAAGCGCGATATAGCGAGGGATTACTGTATACTGGAACCATGGGGCCTAGCCCAAACCGTGAAAAATAGCCCAACCATTATCCCCACTCCACCAAACTTTACAGCAGGCACTATGCATTCCAGAATGGATTGTTCTGCTAGCATCCTGGCAAATCCAGGTCCATCCATCAGACTGCTAGATAGTGACACCTCATTCATCAAACCAGTAAAGATGTTTCCACTGCTCCAGTTGAATGCTACACACCAATTCATTAGATGATTGGCATTGCACATAATGATCTTAGGCCTGTGTGCAGCTGCTTGACCATGGAAATCCATTTTATGAAGTACAGTTCTTATCAGTCATGTTGTACGATATGTGACAGAGGATAGGTGATTTATACATGTTATGAGCTCCCGCACTTAGCAGCCCTACTCTGCGAGTTTCTGTGATCTACTGCTTCATGACTGAGTTATTGTCAGGCCTGAGAAGAGGGGGCTGCAGCCGGTACATCGCACTGGGGCCTATGAAGCTCAAGGGGGCCCATGAAGCCCAATGTATCCCATAATTTTTATTATAATTTGAACATTTATTTATTTAATTCACTTAATTTTTATTGTATTTTTTAAAATTTTGCAAGTCTGATTAGTTTCAAAATTAAAAAGGCACGTGGGTCATAGGGTACTTAGCAGCGGTCAACAGTTTACAACTTAAGAGACATTCATGAAGGCCGCCCTGGGAGAGAAGTCATGTGGTCTACAAGGGTATTCCCCACTCGGTGGGAAGTGACGAGGAGGAGGGGGTTCCAGGCACAGCGAGAAAAAAGTCATCAGCCGGCAAACAAGTACATCATGTAGTCACCGCGTTCTGAGACACGAGGGCCCACACACCTTCTTTGCACCGAGCCCCAGATTTTTTCTCAGCGGCCCTAGTAGTCTTTGAGGCTAGCATGGCATGAACTACACAGATCCCTCTTTGAACCCGCCCCTGCACCTGATTGATTAAGCAAACTGTCAAGGGCAGTTTGATGGATGTCTGCCCCCTCCTTGAACCCACTCCCACCCCATGCCCCCTCCTTGGACCCGCCCCCACCCACCTGATTGGTTAAGCAAACTGTCAAGGGCCGTTTAATGGATGTCTGCCCCCTCCTTGAATCCACCCCACCCACCTGATTGGTTAAACAAACTGTCAAGGGCCGTTTGATGGATGTCTGCCCCCTCCTTGAATCCACCACCCCCACCCACTTCCTCATCCCCCTCTCCTGAAAACATGCCCAGACATGCCCAGGGTCTGCCTTAGCCCCCCATTTCCCAGCCCCCCTCGCCCGAACACGTCCGAGCACGTTCCTATCCATACCCTGCCGGTCCGCCCTACATGTCCCCGGCCTGAAGGACCTTCCTCGGCCCCCGGTCAGGCAACACCTGATGGCTGGCCTCCCCACACTTCCCAGTCCCCTCTCTGGAGGATGTGTTCCCCCTTCTGAAAGCCCTTCTGAAAGTGCTGTATAAAAAAGCGAAGCATTTTCTTTGGTTCAAAAGACTCTGAGAAGGAAATGGAATTTATTGCCGAGGCCCCAGTGTTACTGCCGGGCCGAGCTACCTTATAGCCGCTCCTGCCTATACTGCTTTGGGTAAGAACCCCTGTATCTATTATTTAAAATATCTATCTAACCTTTGCTTTATCACTTACAGGTCCAGTCTTTTTCCATCTCAAAGAAAGACAAGCAGCCCCGCTTTTAGCAACCTCCTGCAAGCATGCCTGTGTGCCTGGTCTGTCTCTCTCTCTCACTGTACACATTTGCTGCTGCAAGCTGACAAGCTCTCAGAGCGCAAACACGGGCTGTGCGCGAGTGAGTGAGCTGCGCTCTCCAGTGCCTGGGTTCAGACAGCATGTGCGCAGGGTGGGGGGTGTGAGAATACACACAACTGTTGAAGAGTATGCTCGGAACCTTTCACACAGTTGTAATCTCCCTCGCCCACGATGTCTCAGGAATACTTTGCGGTCCTTCTGGTGATAGAGAAAGGCACTTTAAAACACAAGGGTCGATTCACCCTTCAGCTGTGCAACTCAGGGCCTGACACTAAAATGTTCAGACCCTCGTTCACTGCTCTTAGGTTATGTACTAACCTCCACTTTGATTTATCACCTTTCAAGACATGGAGCAGTCTCGTGTTACAAACGCTTTGTGTCTCTTTTAACACTCCTGCCTGTAAAAGCCCTGTTATCATGCTCTCTATTCCTTCTTCTGCCTCATGTTTACATGTTGAGATGCCAGCCCATGCCTGTCGTCCCTTACACTATATAACATGTTTGGTTACTCTTTTTGTAAGTATAATATAATTAAGTTATTTTTAAAAGAAACACCACACTGCTCAAGAGAGACAGATTCCACGTGTGTTTTTGGATTTGCTGTGGCCAGTGATGATTTTTAATTTCTTGCTTAGCTCATTTCTATAACATACAGTAGGAGCCTTTTGACAAAGGAAAACTCTGTAAATACACTTGTACATTTAAACGGAGATTTATAAGAAAGCAGGTTTCTACCTTAGCCTGGTTACTCACCTCATCCCAGTTTTGTACGGGCATGTAAAAGCACTCACTGTTACACTAGCACAAAATTTAGATATTTTCTGTCTACTCAAAAAACTAAAATTATTTCTATTAACACAGGTGATAATTAGAAATCATGTTACTATTTTTAATTAAAAAGTTAAAAATAGAAAAGCCCAATTATGATTTTTGTTTTGTCATGGGAGGGTCCTAGGGTGACACTTTTCTCCTTTATACTCTTACTTATGTAGACCTTAACACATATTCTTACCAAAATAGCTCATCACTTCCCAATTCCTATAACTTCAGGTAATTAGACAGAGCCCCATAACGGGCATGAGAAAATTATAGGTCAAATGCACAGTGCCATAAAACAAAAGCAAAATAAAGTGTGAACACCACACAACCTGGTATTGCTAGATGTTTTGTTTTTACCAGTTGACTCATTTTTTGCGTTGCTTGAGGTATCAGCCATAAGTCAAGATCTTTCTTTTATTCTTTTTTGATCAGCTTTTATACTGATTTTATAAAGTAATCTAGGTATGATGTGGTCATCCTCTCTCCAAGACAACTTTTCCTTTATTACATTTAAATTTCTTGTTTCTGAAAATTTGTTCATAGCTCATACGCTTCTGCTCTTAGAGCCAGGAGGCTATAGTGAGGTGTGCTTGTTTAACTAGAGGCAGGGTTTAAAAGCACAGGCAGGTTGTGCATTAGCTCTGGCATAGTTAAGAGGTCAGTATTCTGAACTACATGCAGAAGGGCCCCATTTGTAAAATGCGTACTCTTTCGATTCCCACTGTAACTGGTTGTTTTCTGTACGGATCCGCCTGTTTTAAAAAGTCTTAGGTAACGAAACATTTTTACTTTATAAGCTCGCATGTGGATAACTAGTTGGAGACAGCCTCCAAGAGTGAACAGGATCCATGAGCATATATCGAAGTGAATGCTTAATAGACATAACTCAACTGTGTTTTCATTCATTTCGCTAAATGAAATGTAATTATTTTAATACAAAAAAGAGACTCCCACCCCACCCGCCTGATTGGGCCTCCTTTGTGTCAAAAGCATTTTGATGAATGTCTCCCATTCGGGTCAGTGAAATGTACTTCTGCATAAAAAACCTAAGGTCTCAGGAGTATGGTCACTGTGAATAGTTAATACAGAAAAGAGAATACAGAACACATGCCGCACTTGTCCTATCTCTTTTGAAAAACCCTAGGTGAATTTTGAACATCATGTCCTATGACTGGTTAACACTGCGGACACAGGCGCTAGATCTCCGTCATATTGACCTTTACAGAGTAAATATTATAGAATCTTTTGCAGTCTCCATTACATGATCCATAGCACCCGCAGGAAGTTTGACAATTAAGTGAAGACCCTTTAGTTTGTCAGAATCATGGGGGTAGCACTCAGGTCCATATTCTAAAATATCTTAGATTATATCTATTCAGTTAGCATGTCGGCACTGTTCATTTTCAATATATGTGAGTAGTATAATGTCAGGCGGCTTCTGTCAAAATTTAATCCAAATTTGATTGATGAGATTAAACCCCGCCCCTTTTTAATCGAAGACCGGAAGTCCCGCCCCTCACCCACCGGATGTTTTGTTGACCTTTGATGACCTTTATTCGGGTCCCTGTTGATTGATGACAGGAAGTCCCCTCCCCCAAACACCTGTTGTTTGTTGACCTTTAGCCCTGCCATCTGTTTTCCCCAGGAAACTGTCAAGGGCAATTTGATGGATGCCCCCACCCTCCTTGAACCCCCCACCACCACCCAGCCCCCTTTGAACCCATCACCACCCCACAACCATTTCCCAGCCCCCCTCTTCCGAAGACAAGTTCAGGCATGTTCCTATCCATACCCAGACAGCAGCACATGATGTCTGGCCCCCCTTCTTCCGAGGACATACACACACATGCTCCGGTCGGACCGATCTAACTTGTCGCCATTCCTGCCAATATTGCTTTAGGTAAGAATCCTTGTATCTATGTAACAATTATTTTTAAAATATCTATCTAATCGTTGCTATATCATTTGTAAACCCCCTTGTATTTTATCAAAGCCAAAACTGCCTTTTCTTCCCATCTCAGTGAAAATCCTTTCACAGAACAACAACTGACATCCAACTCACAGACTTGACATGTCAGGACACCTCTACGCAACCGGCTTTGTGCAACCGGCTTTTAGAAACCCCTGCGCGTGCCTGCGAGCTGGTCAGTCCCAAAGCTCTACGAGGCCCCGAACAGATACATAGCTGTAAGCTGCAACCTGTATGCCCCTGGAGCGCTGCTAAGTCATATGCTCGGGCGCTGACACGGGTTTAGTCAGACCCTACTGACGCTGTGAAGCGCAACTGCCTTAACACAGTGCTGTACTTTGAAAACCCATTACCCCTCCCTCCCGGCCAGCTCTGCGCTGATTCAGTCCAGGCGCGCGCATGCTTGTCAACAGCTGAGCGTAATACCCCCCTTCTACTATCCCCATGCGTTGGGCACACAGTTAACTTTTACAGATCCATCCGTCTTTGGAAAAGCTAAAGGTTTTCATGATAATGTGCAAAACACGAGATAACTAGTTCGCTATAAGCCCTTTAAAAATCACACAGTTAAATAAGATGCAGCAGTTCCCTTTTAAATCACGTTGGAGACGTCTAAATGCTAAATGAATTAATATATTTATAATTTGTATTTAAATCGATCTAAAACAATCCCTTGTTCTACCCATGTTAATCCTCCCATCATGAAGAAATGCGTTTAGTTTTTCTAAAAGTTTGAATGCCTTAATCAGATCGGATATCTCGGGCTAGAGAAAGGAACTTTAAAATACTCTTTGTCAAATCCGATCTTTCCAAAGCACATAGCCCCTCATATATACATACACACACACACACAGTTAAATAAGATGCAGCAGAACCCTTTTAAATCACGTTTGAGACGTCTAAATGCTATATTAATTAATATATTTATAATTTGTATTTAAATCGATCTAAAACAATCCCTTGTTCTATCCATTAACACCCCTGTTAATCCTCCCCTCATGAAGAAAAGCGTTTAGTTTTTCTAAAAGTTTGATTGCCTTAATCAGATCGGATATCTCGGGCTAGAGAAAGGAACTTTAAAATACTCTTTGGCAAAACAGCTCTTTCCAAAGCCCTCACCCCTCACCCTCACCCTCACCCTCACCTCCAAACCTAACCCCACCTCACCCCACCTCCGGCCGTCTGGAGTTGATAGGGGTCGCTGGTGATTCGGTGTCGATTCATACTTCCGCTGTTAGGACCCTAGCATGACAAAACAAAAATCATAATTGGGCTTTTCTGTTTTTAACTTTTTAATTAAAAATAGTGAAAATGTTTTCCAGTTATAACCTGTGTTAATAGAAATAATTTTAGTTTTTTGAGTAGACAGAAAATATCAATTTTGTGCTAGTGTAACAGCAGTGAGTGCTTTTACATGCACGTCCAAAACTGGGATAAGGTGAGTAATCTGTCTAAGGTAGAAAGTTCTGTTTGAATTTTCAGACACCGAGACAAAAACTACTTGATTGTAAAGCCCTTTTCAGTATGAAAAAGCTAATATTGTTTGCTTCAGTCCTATGAATTTGTACATTAATCGTCATACAGGCAGATAGATGGATATAAATGCTACATCTTATATTATACGCACACATGCGCGCGCTCATGCGCCATACACCATGCACGCACGCACGCACTTGAGAATAAACTTGGAAATTATTCATAGTAAGGATAAAATATAAGGGTTCATCCAGCCGTTTCTAAAAACGTACTTGTTTGGCGCATATAATAATCAAAATATGCCATACCGCGATCCTTGATGTTTCCGGCTTAGATTGGTGTCCTCTTTCAGTATTAACGGCATGCTGAGTAATGGACCGGTCTGAACACTTTTATATACCCAAAAAAGCTGTGTTTTTTGGAATGTGCCCCTGTGATCTGTAATATCAGGTGTTTTGCCATCATTTTGGCCGGACATCCGTGTAATGTCTGTTGTCCGGTGTTTAAAAACAACACCTTTGGATGGGTGATGAAAAGTCCAGAATTTGTTTAATAGATTCCATTGTAACCCAGTAGATTTGTTTAATCATCTACACGCATTTCCGTAAGACCTTTTTCACCTTTCGGCCACGAGGTTAAGGGTCATCAACGGCCTGACCCCAGTCCTAACAGCGGAAGTATGAATCGACACCGAATCACCAGCGACCCCTATCAACTCCAGACGGCCGGAGGTGGGGTGAGGTGGGGTTAGGTTTGGAGGTGAGGGTGAGGGTGAGGGGTGAGGGCTTTGGAAAGAGCTGTTTTGCCAAAGAGTATTTTAAAGTTCCTTTCTCTAGCCCGAGATATCCGATCTGATTAAGGCAATCAAACTTTTAGAAAAACTAAACGCTTTTCTTCATGAGGGGAGGATTAACAGGGGTGTTAATGGATAGAACAAGTGATTGTTTTAGATCGATTTAAATACAAATTATAAATATATTAATTAATATAGTATTTAGACGTCTCAAACGTGATTTAAAAGGGTTCTGCTGCATCTTATTTAACTGTGTGTGTGTGTGTATGTATATATGAGGGGCTATGTGCTTTGGAAAGATCGGATTTGACAAAGAGTATTTTAAAGTTCCTTTCTCTAGCCCGAGATATCCGATCTGATTAAGGCATTCAAACTTTTAGAAAAACTAAACGCATTTCTTCATGATGGGAGGATTAACATGGGTAGAACAAGGGATTGTTTTAGATCGATTTAAATACAAATTATAAATATATTAATTCATTTAGCATTTAGACGTCTCCAACGTGATTTAAAAGGGAACTGCTGCATCTTATTTAACTGTGTGATTTTTAAAGGGCTTATAGCGAACTAGTTATCTCGTGTTTTGCACATTATCATGAAAACCTTTAGCTTTTCCAAAGACGGATGGATCTGTAAAAGTTAACTGTGTGCCCAACGCATGGGGATAGTAGAAGGGGGGTATTACGCTCAGCTGTTGACAAGCATGCGCGCGCCTGGACTGAATCAGCGCAGAGCTGGCAGGGAGGGAGGGGTAATGGGTTTTCAAAGCACAGCACGGTGTTAAGGCAGTTGCGCTTCACAGCGTCAGTAGGGTCTGACTAAACCCGTGTCAGCGCTCCGAGCATATGACTTAGCAGCGCTCCAGGGGCATACAGGTTGCAGCTTACAGCTATGTATCTGTTCGGGGCCTCGTAGAGCTTTGGGACTGACCAGCTCGCAGGCACGTGCAGGGGTTTCTAAAAGCCGGTTGCACAAAGCGGTTGCGTAGAGGTGTCCTGACATGTCAAGTCTGTGAGTTGGATGTCAGTTGTTGTTCTGTGAAAGGATTTTCACTGAGATGGGAAGAAAAGGCAGTTTTGGCTTTGATAAAATACAAGGGGGTTTACAAATGATATAGCAACGATTAGATAGATATTTTAAAAATAATTGTTACATAGATACAAGGATTCTTACCTAAAGCAATATTGGCAGGAATGGCGACAAGTTAGATCGGTCCGACCGGAGCATGTGTGTGTATGTCCTCGAAGAAGGGGGGCCAGACATCATGTGCTGCTGTCTGGGTATGGATAGGAACATGCCTGAACTTGTCTTCGGAAGAGGGGGGCTGGGAAATGGTTGTGGGGTGGTGATGGGTTCAAAGGGGCTGGGTGGTGGTGGGGTTCAAGGAGGCAGGGGGTATCCATCAAATTGCCCTTTGACAGTTTCCTGGGGAAAACAGATGGCAGGGCTAAAGGTCAACAAACAACAGGTGGTTGGGGGAGGGGACTTCCTGTCATCAATCAACAGGGACCCGGATAAAGGTCATCAAAGGTCAACAAAACATCCAGGGATGTGGGAGGGACTTCCTGAAAGGTCATCAAAGGTCAACAAAACATCCGGTGGGTGAGGGGCGGGACTTCCGGTCTTCGATTAAAAAGGGGCGGGGTTTAATCTCATCAATCAAATTTGGATTAAATTTTGACAGAAGCCGCCTGACATTATACTACTTATGTGGTAAATTTCCCTGACCAGGGGCTTCTTGTCAAAAGGTTAAAATAAACCAGAGCTCCAAGATAGACTTATTGGAACAGCAACATTTGTTATATAGTGTAGAGGTTTGTCTTGCATTCTAATTCTTAAAGCTCTATCAAACTATCAATCATTTTGTTTATAACTAAATTAAATAAACCTTATAAATAGATCCCGGTGCTTGATAATACTTAACACTAATTAATATCATTAAATGATACTTCTGTGTTTTATTTAAAAATGAACTCTTTAAGACATATTCATATTTACTTCATAATTAACTTTATTTAATTAATTTGGCACAAATGTCCTTACCATCAAGACTACCAGTCGTTTTCCTCCTCTTTTTTTTTCTTTTCTAATTATTTCATGTGTACCCTAAATGAGACTGTTCAATATCATACCCTTTGGTTTGCTGTTATTAAGTATTACTGCATTAAGACTTGTTATGCTTTGTTTTGGACACATCTTTAACACCATCACCTGGGTTTATTATCTGGGGATATCATCTTAATGCACTAAAATTGATGAAGATTATATGTATATGTGTATGTGTATATGTATGTTGTAAGAAGAGGAGACCAGAGACGTAGAAAGGTTTGGGGCAGCCACCCGTTTAATTCGGTTTCCCGGCTGCAAAAGTCTTTGAGGCATATTTAAACAGTTGTTACACAACAGAGTCCAAAACAGAACTGCCTGCCTAAGCAAAGGCAGTGAGCTTTATAGCTCAGAGGGCGGAAATGATGTCGTCCTCTGGGCCGAACTGGAAGTGACATCACCCTTGGGGCCGGAACCGAAGTGACCTCATTCTTGGGGCCGGAACCGAGGTGGTGTGTCCTTCCTGGAAATGGCGGCTCCTGGTGGGATTTCCGGTAAGACCTGCAGAGAACTCAGAAAGAGCGCCAGCGCACCCCTGGGCAGATGTATAAACAGTATTGTCTAAGCCCTTCAGCTGCTTCCCATGCACACGCAGGTGACAAGACTCCCCTCAGCCCAGACCCGCCGGGTCGGGCGACCTGCACCGAGAGGTCGTGGGCCCGGAGAGGGCATCGGCGCTGGCATGAAGGGACCCCTGTCGATGAACGAGCGATATTTTTACTGCTGCAGGTCAAGAAACCACCTCGTGACCCGCGGATTGGACTCCCTGTGAAGGGCCATCCACTTTAAAGGCGCATGATCCGTCACCAGAGTGAACACGCCACCCAAGAGGTAGTACCGCAGCTGCGCCACCGCCCATTTGATCGCCAGAGCCTCCTTCTCCACCCGCGCACCTGGTCTCCCGTCCAACAGTTTCCGCTCAGGTACATAACGGGTGTTCAACACCGCCGACGCTTTGGCTCAACACGGCTCCCAAGCCTGTGTCCAAGCGTCCGCCTGGAGGACAAAAGGGAGAGAGAAGTTAGGGAGATTAAGATAGGTGCTGAAGTCAGAGCCCTTTTAAGTCACTGAATGCAGCCCCGCTTATCAGACCATACCACCGTATTAGGAGCTCTTTTCTTTGTCAAGTCGGTCAAGGGCGCGCTCTCTCGAGAAGCGAGGCACAAACCGGCGGTAGTACCCGCCAAACCGAGAAAGGATTGGACTTGCCGCTTGGTTTGGGACGGGCCAGGCCATTATGGCTTGCAACTTGGAACACTGTGGCCTCACAGTACCCCGGCCCACTAGGTAGCCCAAATATTTGGCTTCTCTCAACCCGAAGTAACATTTCTTGGGGTTGATGCGAGCCCGCCTCCCAATGTCCGTAATACTGCTGTGACCTGCTGTATGTGCTCCTTCCAGGTGCTGGAATAGATGACAACGCCATCCAGATAGGCAGCACAGAACGAAGTTATGGGGCCGGAGCACTTTGTCCACCAGACGCTGAAAAGTCGCAGGCCCGTGTAACCCGAATGGAAGGACACGATACTGCCAGTGTCCGCTAGGAGTGCTAAACGCGTTTTTCCTTCGGACTCCGCTAAAGGAACCTGCCAGTACCCCTTTGTCATGTCAAGTGTAGTCAAGAATTTGGCTGGTCCCAGTCTCGAGGAGGTCGCCCCGCGAGGCATGGGATAAGCATCAAATCGGAAACTTGGTTGAGCCGACGGAAGTCATTGCAAAACCTCCAACTGCCGTCAGGCTTAGCAATCAAGACGATGGGGCTGGACCAGGGACTACTACTTTCCTCGATCACTCCTAGTGCCAGCATTCGCTTGATTTCCAGTTCCACTTCTACTTTCTTTGCCTCCGGGAGTCTGTAGGGTCGCCACGGACGATCACCCCGGTCAGTCACTATGTCGCGCGCAATCAGAGAGGTCCGACCTGGTTGTTCACTTACCACCTCTGGGACCGAGCGGATAGCTGCTTCGAGCTCCTGTCTCTGTCTGGGAGATAGCTGTTCACGAAATTAAGGGCACTTACTTCCGCAAGAGAGAGCAGGGTTGTCCGGAGGAGGGATCGATCCTCTCCTTCCACGGTTTCAGCAGGTTTACATGATATATTCGCCAGCTGGTCGGCGATTGGGCTGTTTCACCAAATAGTCGACCAATCCCTTCCTCTCCTTAATTTCAGAGGGGCCTAGCCAATGTGCGAGCAGTTTAGAGTGTGAAGTAGGAACCAATACCATGACGCCATCCCCGGTTGGAACTCCCGGAGAGTCGTACACGGTCATACAGGCGGCCTGTGCTGATTGTGCCTCCTCGATATGACTTTTAGTATAGGTCTTATTACATCAAATCTATCGCGCAACTGGGCGATATACTCCAAAATGTTAGTGGAGGGCTGTGCCTCCCCTTCCCAGCCCTCTTTAAAATATCTAATAAGCCCCGGGCTGTCTTCCGTATAGTAATTCAAAGGGAGAGAACCCGTAGAGGCTTGAGGGACTTCCCGTAGGCAAAGAGGACAAGGGGAGGAGTTGGTCCCAATTCCTCCCATCCTTGCTGACTACCTTACGTAGCATTTGCTTGAGAGTTTGATTGAATCTCTCCACTAGCCCATCGGTTTGAGGATGATACACCGAGGTTTTTAAATGCTTTATTTTCAGTAACTTGGCAGTCTCCTTGAACGTTTCCGAGGTGAAAGGCGTTCCTTGGTCCGTCAGGACTTCTAGGAATGCCCACGCGTGAAAAGACTCCTACTAGTTCCCGCGCAATATTTTTAGTGGTAGCCGCGCAATGGAACGGCTTCAGGGAATCGGGTTGCATAATCCACGAGGACGAGTATATATTTATATCCTCGGCTGAGGGCTCCAGGGTCCTACTATATCCACCCCAATCCTGTCAAAGGAACGCCAATAAGGGAAGGGGAATCAGAGGAGCACGGTCCTTCCTAGGAATTTGCCGCAGTTGACACTCCGGCAGGAAATGCAAAAGCGCTAACCTCCTCATTAATCCCGGCCAAAAAACGGAGCTTAATGCGCTCTAATGTTTTATCGGAGCCGAGATGGCCTCCAAGAAGGTGAGAGTGGCTAACTCGCAAACCTGCCGTAGGTCCGCTGGACTAGCAACAACTTCCGACCTTCCCTCATGTTCAGCAACCCGATACAATAATTCATTATCCATGACAAAGTGAGGTCCCTGTGGCATGGGCAAATGCGTCGTTGGCGCTAACGAGAACCACTGCATTCTTTATGTGCTTCAGAGAGTCGCCATTCCACTGTTCTCTTGAAAGAAGCCGGAGTCGCTCTAAACTGAAAGTGCAACTCAGAGAGCGGGTCCGTCTGACCTCAAGGGGCGAGAATCCTCCTCGCTGCCGGGCGCTAGTGGATGACGTAGTAGCCCGCGACGTCCGGGAGTATCTTCGTCACTCTCTTGGCCTACCGCCCCACTCCCTGTCGGCTGATTACACGGTGTGGAAGCAGCTTGAGATGAGTCTTTATCATCTATAACGAGGCCAAAAGCTTTTCGGGGAATGCTTTCTAAACTACCGCGGTTACTGTCAGACCAGTCCCGCCCGAGGATTACGGGAAACGGAGGATCCGGTGTACCGCTACGTAAGCGCCAAGGGTTCCTCCGAGACATACGTAACACCGGGCGGTATTGTACGAGCGGATATCTCCGTATACATTTTAGACTGGTCTTTTTTAATCCATTGTTGCGGTAGAATAAAACGGCGAAAGCAACGACAGACACGCTACTGCCGGAATCAAACAGCGCTGTTATTATGTCCATTAATAAGAAGCTCCCCCGTATGTCTATCCGCCAGGGGATTGCTAAGGGCACACAAACAACCCCGCCATTGTCCCCTACGGTCCGCCTTGTTCCTCGACAGGTCAGCAAGCCAGACGGCCCGCACTTGAACAGGCTCTGGATTGCGTGGAAGGGACTGCTTTAGTAGGACATAGCTCCCGGTAGTCCACAGAGCGGCTGTTCTGCCTCCCAGGTTTCACAGCCGGCCTCTGGGTTTGCAAGGCTGTAGCAGCTCGTCCATAGAATGGAATTCCCCAGGCCGGCTGGGCAAATTCCTGGGGTAGCTTTTAGCAGCAAAAACAGGCCACTTGCTGCACTATTTGTAAGGGGTCAACTCAAATGGCGTAGCCACTCACCCACCTTTTGCCAGAGAGCCATAGCCTGCTCTGACAGCCCTTTGTTTGGGTTAAACTCCCAGTTTATTATTTCTTTCACCTGCCAGCCTGGGGACAACCCATCGTTAACAGGGACCTTGGTCCCGATGGGCAGCTCGGCTTTCCTGCCAAGGAGAGCATACTGAGCCACTCGTGTGTTCCCAGAAGCCAGCCCACGCCTGTGGGTCCCCTCTACCTTCTCCACGAGATGGGTGGTCAGCCCGGGTTATGCTCATGGAGCAGAGCCTGCACCGCCCTTCCTGACCCTCCGGCGCACTCCCTGCCCTGAAACTCGCCCCGTACTCACCCACCTGGTTCCATGAAGTTCGTGTCCCGGTTCATCGGGACACCATCCTGCCGACTACGCCACTGTAAGAAGAGGAGACCAGAGACGAAAAGGTTTGGGGCAGCCACCCGCTTAATCGGTTTCCGCTGCAAAAGTCTTTGAGGCATTTTAAACAGTTGTTACACAACAGAGTCCAAACAGAACTGCCTGCCTAAGCAAAGGCAGTGAGCTTTATAGCTCAGAGGGCGGAAATGATGTCGCCCTCTGGGCCGAACTGGAAGTGACATCACCCTTGGGGCCGGAACCGAAGTGACCTCATTCTTGGGGCCGGAACCGAGGTGGTGTGTCCTTCCTGGAAATGGCGGCTCCTGGTGGGATTTCCCGGTAAGACCTGCAGAGAACTCAGAAAGAGTCAGCGCCCCCCCCCTGGGCAGATGTATAAACAGTATTGTCTAAGCCCTTCAGCTGCTTCCCATGCACACGTGTGTGACAATGTATATGTGTATGTATATATATATATGTATATATGTATGTATATATATATATATATATATATATATATATATATATTAAGTGCAAAATTCTTTTCTTTTTTTTTTTTTTTTTCCTCTTTTAAAGACTATATTGGTAACAGATATCTCTATCTTTTAACCTTAAAGCGCCACTGCATGGGGGCTTGATGTGCTTTGGACGTGCTCTGTCTCTGGGTATGTCAGAGGACTGGGACTGCATGAAGTGGGTTTTAGCCTCACCTGGGGAGGCAAAAAGGGAGGGTGGGGGTTAAGGGGAAGAGAAAGAGAGCAGGCTTGATCTATATCTAATCTATCATCTCAATCTTTATAATTATAACTATCAACGTAATAATAAGCTGCATGGCAACAACTCTTGGGGGAATAGGAAATTAAGACCTAAACTATTTCACTTCCAGTTAAGACTATAATATGACACCAAAAACTCAGAATCAGTGTCTCCATGATGGGACAGTTAACTTCGTAAGCTGGAATGTTAAAGGCCTGAATCACGAATTAAAGAGAAAGAAAGTACTTTCTCACCTAACAGGTCTAAATGCTAAAATAGTATTTTTACAGGAAACCCACTTACTAAGTAAGGATCAGTTCCGCTGCAAAAGACTGGACTGGCCAAATGTTCCATTCTAGTTTTACAAAGAAAACTAGAGGGGTGGGAATTCTCATACATAGAACAGTACCATTTGTAGCATCAGATGTAGTATTGGATCCTGAAGGGAGATATGTGATGGTCATGGGAGACTTATCTAACTGTAAAATGATTTTGATAAATGTTTATGCACCTAATGTTGATGATAAGGAATTTATACAAAATTTATTTGCATCCATTCCCAATCTGAACACTCATAAACTTATAATGGCTGGGGACTTTAATTGTGTTCTAAATCCACTTTTAGATAAGACTTCCTCCACAGGGGAACGCAACTAACACCGCAAAGATAATTACAAAGTTTATAACTGATCACAACTTATCAGATCCCTGGAGGTTTTAAACCCAAATTCAAGAACATATTCTTTCTACTCACCAGTACATCATTGCTACTCAAGGATTGATTACTTCTTTATAGATAATAACTTCTTGCCTAAGATTAAATCTTGTAAATACGATGCTATTGTTATTTCAGACCATGCTCCGATGATCTTGGAGCTGAAATTACTAAGCCCCATACACTCACCCCAGATGGCGTCTCAATCCGCTTCTATTAGCTGACGAGAATTGTACTGAATTTATATCCAAACAAATTGAATTCTTTCTAGAGACAAATACATCCCCTGAGATCTCTGCAGGAATACTCTGGGAAACTCTTAAGGCCTTCTTAAGAGGACAGATTATCTCATATCTTTCCCACAGAAATAAATCCGCGAAGAAAGTAGCAGAGATAAAAAGCGAAATTACTAAAATAGATGAAGAACATGCCAGACTACCAAGCGAGACTCTACATAAGAGGAGGCAGGCTCTACATTCAGAATTAAACCTCTTGACAACTAAAGAAACCGAACAACTAATTTACAAATCCAGACATCATTATTATGAACATGGAGAGAAAGCTAATAAGCTTTTAGCAACAAATTCACAAGCAAGATGTATGCAACGCAATCTCGTAATTACTAACACTAACGGAGATAAAATCATCGAACACAAAAATATAATGTACACTTTTAGAGACTACTATAAATCCCTATATACTACTGAGTTTAAAGAAGACAATATACAATCTAATGCATTTCTGGATAAATTACAGATACCACAAATTGACGCTATTAGTGTGGAGGAGCTCGATAAACCTCTGTCATTATCAGAATTACTGGATGCTATAAAGTCACTCCAAGGTGGAAAAGCAGCAGGCCCTGACGGCTACCCTGCAGAGTTTTACAAGAAATTCTCGCTCAGCTAGCTCCCTCCTATTAGCAACATTTACAGAAGCCAGAGATAACCAATCTCTTCCACAAACCTTTCGCCAAGCACTAATCACTGTCTTCCAAAACAAAATAAGGACTTATTACAATGTGCATCATACAGACCAATTTCACTTCTGAATAACGACGTTAAAATACTCTCTAAAATCATAGCTAGAAGGATGGAGAAAGTGCTCCCTCAGTAATATCACAAGACCAAACTGGATTTATTAGGGGCCGACACTTATCTTCAAATCTTCGACGCCTGTTTAATGTAATATACTCACCAACTAAATCAAACACCCCAGAAATATTATTATCATTGGATGCAGAAAAAGCATTCGACATGATTGAATGGAAATACCTTTTACTATTTTGGAGAAGTTTGGGTTTGGCCCAACATTTGTGCATGGATTAAATTACTGTATACTAACCCAGAAGCTTCAGTTTGCATCAATAACATTTGCTCAGACTACTTTAAACTAGAACGTGGCACAAGACAAGGATGCCCTTTGTCACCACTGCTGTTTGCAATTGCCATTGAACCACTGGCAATACATTGTCGAAATACTGATCAGATAAAGGGGATTAGCAGAGAAGGACTGGAACAGAAAATCTCATTATATGCAGATGACATGGTACTGTATATATCGGACCCAGAAAATTCTGTGCCTGCAGTCTTAGCAGCACTCACAGAATTTCAAAAGCTCTCTGGTCTCAGAATTAATCTGAATAAAAGTGTACTCTTTCCGTGAATTCGCAAGCATATAATATTAGATTAGACACCCTTCCTTTTATCATTGCAGAACAGTTTAAATACCTCGTAAACATCACAAGTAAACATAAAGCTCTTTATCAACAAAATTTCGTGTCTGCATGGAAAAAATTAAACAAGACTTGCATAGATGGTCAACCCTTCATCTCACACTAGCTGGAAGAATTAACACTGTTAAGATGAATATTCTTCCTAAGCTCCTTTTTATTTCAAAACATACCAATATACATTAATAAATCGTTCTTTAAGCAATTAGATTCAACAATAACCTCATTTATTTGGAATTCTAAACATCCACGCATCAAAAGAGCGACCTACAAAGACAAAAGGCAGAAGGCGGCATGGCTCTACCTAACTTCCAGTTTTATTACTGGGCGCAAATATACAGTCGATAAGAACCTGGACACAAATAGAAGAACATACACAGGCATGGACCGCAATAGAAGTAAAATCCTGCAGTACTTCTTTGTATTCCTTGCTTTGTGCTCCAATAAACACACGCTATCGGCAATACACTAATAACCCAATTGTGCTCCACTCACTTAGAATCTGGAACCAATGTAGAAAGCATTTTAAGACGGAGAAGCTTCTTTCTGTGGCACCCTGCAAAAGAACCACCTCTTTCAACCCTCACAAACATATGCAGTTTTAATATCTGGAAAAATTTGGAATTAACTTGCTTAGAGATCTTTATATAGACAACGTCTTTGCATCCTATGAACAATTACATTCCAAATTTAACATTCCAGCTACAAATTTCTTTCACTATCTTCAAATCAGGAACTTTGTTAAACAGAACCTTCCAGATTTTCCTCATCTTGCACCCTCATCCACGCTGGAAAAATTATTGCTCAATTTCAAGGAGTTAGACTCCATCTCTACAATATATAAAATCCTTTTACAATCCCTTCCTTTCAAAGATCCAAGAGGACACTGGGAAAATGACCTCTCAATTAATATATCAGAAAAGGAGTGGAAAGTAGCAATGCAGAGAATTCACTCAAGCTCCATATGCAAAGCATACAATTATACAACTCAAAATTATATATCGAGCACATCTGTCTCGACTAAAACTCTCAAAATGTTTCCAGGGCATGATCCAACCTGTGAACGCTGCAAAAGCCCCAGCCTCACTAGGTCACATGTTCTGGGCCTGCTCCAAATTAACATTATTCTGGACAAAAATTTTAATTACCTCTCAGACAGTCTTGGACTCACAATCCCTCCTAACCCATTAACAGCTGTGTTTGGGGTTCTTCCAGAGGGTCTTAAAGTGGAGAAAGACAAACAAATTGTGATTGCATTCACTACACTTTTGGCACGCAGACTTATTCTGATAAACTGGAAGAACCCAAACTCTCCTCTTTTAAGTCAGTGGGAAACTGATGTGTTATATTATTTAAAATTGGAAAAATCAAATACTCAGTTAGAGGATCTGTGCAGACTTTTTTCAAAACATGGCAGGATCTAATCAGTAATATTTTGAAATGATTTTATAAAGCACAGAGAATTTGTTGATTTAGGTATTTTTAAAAGCCTTAAATTTTACACCGTTTGGCTTGCTCTCTCTCTCAAGGGTGGGGATCGATCTGTTCTTAGCATAATTCTTTTTTTTGTAAAAATGTGATTGCTATGTATTGATTGTAATAAAATTAAAAAAAAAAAAAAAAAAAAAGACTACCAGTCTAGTTCATATTCTAAACTCCAATATTTAATGTTCTTCCTGATTCAGGAGGAACACAAGCCTCACTTTTAGTTCCAGATAAGGTTCTAACAATAACCGGCTAATGTTAATTAGCATCATACTAGCAGATGTTAAATAATGTTTTCCCCAACTCTTTGCAACCCCTTGGAACTGGCTAAATAGATGACAGTTTAGCTGATAATATACAGTACCTCAGAACATGTAGGTTCTGTTGTAGTGTGCTATGAGCTTGGGGTGATCCCTTGTTGATCCGGTCTTAATATGTTTTTTTAATCTTCTTTGTGACTTAGTATTTGTAAATTTTACTTTTTACTATCTTATATATGATATGGGTGAGTCAATGTTTCATTTTGGAATAATAATGTCTAGCTTAACTCTGCCTCTGACTATGATTCCTGCACAAACCCTGGTCCTTTGACTCGTATTCAAGAAGATTGCAGACACTTGTTGACTCTTGGAATCACAGTTTAAACTTACATCCCCTTCATTCTGAATGCTACTAAAACCAAGGGTGATTTTTCACAAACAGAGGGAAAAGCAGTTTTCAACGATAGCTGTCCTATGTCACCTGTACCATGTACCTAAAAGAAAGAATAACCCTCACAATTTTAGTAAAATTATAATCCTTGTGCTAACGAATATAATAGATATGATGTAACTATTCACTGAAACATTTTCCATCCTGATTTGCGTAACGTGTCCAAAATAAGCCTAGTCATCAGCCCTGTAGTGTATAGGCTCCTATAACATACTTAACAATTTTTATTTTCAGGGGTTCATAACTGATGTAAAATGGAAGGCTATTACCAAGCATTAACAGAATTTCTAAAACTTTGTATTATACAAAGCACCCTGAGTTCCAAAGTGGTTATAGCCTGTTGATGAAAATGCTGTTTTAAATTAAAGCCTGAAGAAGATAACTGTTTTCTATTCAACATATAAAATGCTTAGTAAATAAAGAGACTAAACACAATTTATAACAAAAATGGAACACCGAGGGACAGCTGAATAACCAAGGAAATCTAATTTAGCTTGAAATGCCACAGAGTGTTTTACAAATAACCCCTTACAGCAGTTGTTGTCATACTGTGGGGCGGGGGCCCCTAGGGGGGTGCGAAGATGTGAAAAAAAGAAAACAAGAATCGAAAATATAAAAAATACATCTATTGAAAATAAAACAAATTAACTTAAACTACATTCTGATACTAGAAAAGTAAATATAGAGTTAGATAAATGTCGATAAAAGTTAAGTAGGTATAATAAAATATGCATCTATGATATATCATTTATTTAAAAAGGACATATTGGTATTAGTGGGGTACTTTCAAAAAACGTTAGGGGGTGCGATTAAAATTTTTATGAAAACTCGGCTCGCAAATACATAAAGGTTGAGAAACGCTGCCCTACAACCCCCTACAAAGAGAAAGGTCCAGTTGCAGTGGTGAGATGGATCCAAAGCTGACACATTGGTTGAATTGGTAAATTCAGAGCAGAGCTTTTAAAAGTGAGTAGTCTGGATTTTTGCACCATATGTTTAAGTTACTACTTACTACTGTCACAGAAACATTTTCAAAGGACTACTGAAGCTTACAAATATGTAGGGTATAACAGTTAAAAACCTTAAAGAGAATAATAAATGAACTGTAAGCAAAATGTTCTGGCCCACCAAAAATAAGGTTTACTGAACAATGCACAAGATGGAAAAAGGAGGTACCAGATTTAAAAAAGAAAGTGAAATCCTGATCCTCAATAGACCCTGACTAGTACTGTGTTAATATATTGGATACTCTGTGCCTGGTGAAGTAGCTTAAAACATACCCCAGTAACACACGCACTCAACCCTCTGCTGAAGAAGGCTCGTTGCACCGTTAAAAAAACTCAGCGATAGAAAATTATCGTTAAAAAGAAAAAACCTTTTAAATCAGAATGGTGGGCCTCTCGGAGCCCTATTAAGCTCGGTCATTCCTGCAAAATTCGATGGAAAATGAATACTTTATACGTCTGTCTTGCAAAGACCCCTGACCTTTGTGAAAAAAGCAAATAAAGAAACTGGTACCACAGAAAAATGCATGAAGTCACATACTTTTTAAAATCAGACAATGTAATCTCAGAACTGCTATGTATTAAGATACTAGCAAAATACCCATGCTTCGCAGCGGAGAAGTAGTGTGTTAAAGAATGTATGAAAAAGAAAAGGAAAGATTTTAAAAATAATGTAACATGATTGTCAATGTAATTGTTTTGTGACTGTTATGAGTGTTGCTGTCATCAAGGATTTGATTATCATTATTTCTTTCAATGAGGTTCGTATTTGGAGGATGTGTTGTGTTCAAGTTATATTCCGTGTTTGTCAACCGTTGTTAAGATAACAGGTTTCATTCATTGAAGTGTTCACTACCCAAATCGGTACTCGTGAATCTAAGATGTTTAACAGGCATTCCCGGTATTAAGTTTTGGATTTGCCTGAGAATATTTAGCAGCAGCGTGTCTATGAATTTAATTTAAACTTAAGCTTTACACCTTGCTTTCCTATTGATACTGTATGTCTACAAAGGCTTGTTCAGATTCAGAGGGTTGTTCCTTTCTTGCTGCATCAATAAACAGTTTGTCTTCCTCTTTATCTGAGACATCACACACTGCATGCATAGGTTTACCTTTCCCAGTCCTGCAAACTTTAGCGAAGTGGTTCAATTTACCACATTTTTTACACTGTCTTCCTTTAGCTGGACATTGACTTTTTCCACCGTGTGCTTTGTTTCCGCAGTACCTGCACTTATGAAAATGCCTGTATGCGTGACACGCTACATATTCTTTTGCTGCCTTCTCAATTGTGTAATGCATTTTTTGTTCAGCGCTCTTTGGAGGTCTTGCTTTTTGTGTGTGTACTGTGTTCACAGTCAGTTCACGTGAGCCACTCGGAGTACATGAAGGTTCTCAGCTTAGATTGTGCTATCTCGTGCGATTTTGCTTAAGGTTTACACCGTGCTTTGTTTCCGCAGTAGCTGCACTTATGAATATGCTTGTATGCGTCACTTGCTTCATATTCTTTTGCTGCCTTCTCAATTGTGTAATGCTGACGGACGGCCTTATATGGGCAGGAACTCAATTACATGGGAGGCGTGATGATGAGGGACGCAACTCCGCCTCACACGGCGACCAAGCTGCAGGCTATGGCCGTATATATGTACGTAAGTAGGTTCCAGTTATGACCGTTATGCGGTTTCGAAATGAAACCTGCCTAACTTTTGTAGGTAAGCTGTAAGGAATGAGCCTGCCAAATTTCAGCCTTCTACCTACACGAGAAGTTGAAGAATTAGTGATGAGTCAGTGAGTCAGTCAGTCAGTGAGGGCATTGCCTTTTATTAGTATGGATAATCTCCTATGCACATGTACATATTTATAATATTCATTTACCCCATGATTCAACAATATACTTGGTATGTCTAAAATCATCCGGACTTTGGGGCTACTAGTTTGTATTAAAATAATTACATTTCAATTAGAGAAATGAATGAAAACACAGTTGAGCTATGTCTATTAAGCATTCACTTCGATATATGCTCCTGGATCCTGTTCACTCTTGGAGGCTGTCTCCAACCGGTTATCCACATGAGAGCTTATGAAGTAAAAATGTTTCGTTACCTCAGACGTTTAAAAACAGGCGGATCCGTACAGAAAACAATCAGTTACAGCAGGATTCGAAAGAGTACGCATTTCACAAACGAGGCTCTTCTGCATGTACTTCAGAATACTGACCTCTTAACTATGCCAGAGCTAATGCACAACCTGCCTGCTTTTAAACCCTGCCTCTAGTTAAACAAGCACACCTCACTATAGCCTCCTGGCTCTAAGAGCAGAAGCGTATGAGCTATGAATGAATTTTGAAAGACAAGAAATCTAAATGTAATAAAGGAAAAGTTGTCTTGGAGAGAAGATGACCACATCATACCTAGATTACCTTTATAAAATCAGTATAAAAGCTGATCAAAAAAGAATAAAAGAAAGATCTTGACTTATGACTGATACCTCAAGCAACGCAAAAAATGGGTCACCTGGAAAAAACAAAACATCTAACAATACCAGGTTGTGTGGTGGTTTATTTTGCTTTTGTTTTATGGCACTGTGCATTTGACCTATAATTTTCTCATGCCCGTTATGGAGCTCTGTCTAATTACCTGAAGTTACAGGAATTGGGAAGTGATGAGCTATTTTGGTAGGAATATGTGTTAAGGTCTACATAAGTAAGAGTATAAAGGAGAAAAGTGTCACCCCAGGACCCTCCCATGACAAAACAAAAATAATAATTGGGCTTTTCTGTTTTTAACTTTTTAATTAAAAATAGTAACATTTCTAATTATCACCTGTGTTAATAGAAATAATTTTAGTTTTTGAGTAGACAGAAAATATCAAAATTTTGTGCTAGCTTAACAGTGAGTGCTTTTACATGCACATACAAAACTGGGATGAGGTGAGTAACCAGGCTAAGGCAGAAATGTGCTTTCTTATAAATCTTCGTTTAAATGTACAAGTGTATTTACAGAGTTTTCCTTTGTCAAAAGGCTCCTATGTTATAGAAATGAGCTAAGCAAAAAATTAAAAATCGTCACTGGCCACAGCAAATCCAAAAACACGCATGGAATCTGTCTCTCTTGAGCAGTGTGGTGTTACTTTTAAAAATAATTTAATTATATTATACTTACAAAAAGAGTAACCAAACATGTTATATAGTATAAGGGACAACAGGCATGGGCTGGCATCTAAACATGTAAACATGAGGCAGAAGAAGGAATAGAGAGCATGATAACAGGGCTTTTACAGGCAGAAGTGTTAAAAGAGACACAAAGCGTTTGTAACACGAGACTGCTCCATGTCTTGAAAGGTGATAAATCAAAGTGGAGGTTAGTACATAACCTAAGAGCAGTGAACGAGGGTCTGAACATTTTAGTGTCAGGCCCTGAGTTGCACAGCTGAAGGGTGAATCGACCCTTGTGTTTTAAAGTGCCTTTCTCTATCACCAGAAGGACCGTAAAGAATTCCTGAGACAGCATGGGGAAGGGAAATTACAACTGTGTGAAAGGTTCCGAGCATACTCTTCAACAGTTGTGTGTATTCTCACACAAACCCACCCTGACCACATGCTGTCTGAACCCAGGCACTGGAGTGCGCAGCTCACTCACTCGCGCACAGCCCGTGTTTGCGCTCTGAGAGCTTGTCAGCTTGCAGCAGCAAATGTGTACAGCGAGAGAGAGAGACAGACCAGGCACACAGGCATGCGCAGGGGGCTGCTAAAACTGGAGCTGCTTGTCTTTCTGTGAGATGGAAAAAGACTGGACCTGTAAGTGATAAAGCAAAGGTTAGATAGATATTTTAAATAATAGATACAGGGGTTCTTACCCAAAGCAGTATAGGCAGGAGCGGCTATAAGGTAGCTCAGCCCGGCTGGAACTCTGGGGCCTCAGTAATAGATTCCATTTCCTTCTCAGAGTCTTTAGAACCAAAGAAAATGCTTTGCTTTTTTATACAGCACTTTAAGAAGGGCTTTCAGAAGGGAGAACACGTCCTCTGGAGAGGGGACTGGGAAGTGTAAGGAGGCCAGCCATCAGGTGTTGCCTGACCGGGGGCCGAGGCAGGTCTTCCAGGCCGGGGACATGTAGGGCGGGTTGGCAGGGTATGGATAGGAACGTGCTCAGACCTTTGCTCGGGAGAGGGGGGATGGGAAGAGGGGGGCCAAGGCAGACCCTGGGCATGCCTGGACTTGTCGAGGGCCAAGGCAGCAACATGCCTGGGCTTGTGCTCGGGAGAGGGGCGTTGGGAAGTGGGTGGGGTTGGTGGTGATTTCAAGGAGGGGGCAGACATCCATCAAACGGCTCTTGACAGAAAGGAGGACCAAACAGGTGGGTGGGGGTAGGAGTGGGTTCAAGGAGGAGGCAGACATCCATCAAAATGCCCTTGACAGTTTGCTTAACCAATCAGGTGGAGGGGCAGGTTCAAGGAGGGGGCATGGGGTGGGAGTGGGTTTAAGGAGGGGGCAGACATCTATCAAACTGCCCTTGACAGAAAGGAGAACCAATCAGGTGGAGGGGTGGGGTGGGATTAAGGTGGAGTCTGGGAGGGGACAGGTTGTCATTCACCGATCCACCGCCAGGGGGCGGGGACTACCTTCACATCCACCAATCACGTGGAAGTGGTGAGGCCAGTATGCAAACCCACCCATCACATGGAGGGGCGGGGTTTAAGACCATTAATCAAATTATCATTAATCATTTTGATTGACAGTTTGACAGAAGGTGCCTGGCTAATACTACTCACTTGGAGCAAGGTCATGAGCAGAGTTCCTCATGAGTCACTGTACCATTACTTTGTATGATTTATATTGATGGCATTGATTCTAGTATAGGAGTTAATAAACTTGTGAAATTTACAGATGACATTAAATTTGGAGGAATGGCAGGTACTGAGGAGGCAGCAAAAAGAATTCAAAAAGACACCGACAATCTTCAGATATGGGTGAGCACCTGGAAAATGCAGTTTAATGTAGAAAAGTGCAAAGTGCTACATGTGAGCAAAATGAATATCAATTATAAATACAGAATGGGTGGAGAAGGACAAATTGACTGTAATTGACTTTACCACACTACTACCTTGGCTCAACTGGAAGAACCTGAGCCCACATGTTATAAGTCAGTGGGTAACTTATTGTATGTTACATTCTATTTGAAACTGAAAAAAATAAATTCTCACTTAGAGAATCTGTTCAAAACTTTTTAAAAATATTGCAAGATCTTATTAATCAAATCTTAGAATAAGCGTTTATATCAGGGGAAAATTACATTCTCGTTTCTTTGCTGTTTTTAAAGATTTGTTCTTGCTGTTGGCTTTCCTCTTTTTCTCTCAGTTGGAAGCTGAATTCTCATTTGTTAAATTTGACTTAAGGGTATGAAATATTGTTTTCTTCAAATAAATTCAATAAAATAAAAAATAAATACAGGATAGGAGACACGGTCTTACATACCTCTGAAAAGGATTTAGGGGTTTATGACACAACATTTTCATCTATTAAGCAATGGGCAGAAGCAATTTAAAAGGCAAATAAAATAGGTTATATCATAAAAATGGTTGAATTTAACTCAACTCATTATGCTCAAAATATACAATGCACTAGTAAGACCACATCTGGAGTATTATATGTAGTTATGGTCAACACGGTACATGAAAGACATAGCAGCACTTGAAGCTGTGCAGAGGATAGCAGCCGAGTGCATCCTCGGACTTAAGGACATGTGAAACTGTGACAGACTCAAGAATTAAACCTGTTTTGTGTCGAGCAGAGAAGACTGCTTGGGGACCTATTCCAGGTATTTAAAATCCTCAAAGGCATTGATAAAGTAGATCCAGCAACATTCTTTTGGCTAAAGGATGAATATGTACTCAAAGACATCAGTGGAAATTAAGGGGAAGTGCATTTAAAACTGAAGCTAGGAAGCAACTCTTTATCCAAAGAGTTGTGGGAGTCTGGAAGAAACTATTGAAACATGCAGTTGAAGTAGAAACCTTGACAAGCTTTAAGCCACCTAAGCAATAGACCTAAGTGTCACTCAGGCAATGGTATAGACGCGTCTCATATAAGACACGAGGTTTACTCGTGCAGTAAAAGTGCCAACAGCATTAGTGCTGAACATTACTTGGGCAACAGTGTAGGCATGTCTTGTATAACTGTCAGGCCCAAGCATTACCCAGGCAACACGTCTTCTCCTACCCTCATAATGGCGTCTCGTAACAAACACCTTTCATTAGCAGTGATTGACGAAGTGAATCTGTTTTCAGGCAGTGAAATTGAAACAATCAGTGAAACAGAAAGTGATGCTCGCGTACATATTATTATTAATATTATTATTAGTAGTAGTAGTATTAGTATCTATACTAATAAAAGGCAAAGCCCTCACTGACTGACTGACTGACTCACTCACTGACTGACTGACTCACTCATCACTAATTCTCTAACTTCCCGTGTAGGTAGAAGGCTGAAATTTGGCAGGCTCATTCCTTACAGCTTACTTACAAAAGTTGGGCAGGTTTCATTTCAAAATTCTACACATAATGGTCATAACTGGAACCTATTTTCGTCCATATACTGTAATAGACTGCAGCTTGATGGCCATGGGAGGCGTGATTGTAATTGAGTAATTGAGTGCCTGCCCATATAAGGTAAATATTCACGTGTTAAGGACTGTGTTTAGCATTTTCATACGTAAAAATATCTGAATCACAAACTGATGTTAATTATATTTTGTCCATGAATACTAATAAAATAATTCCAAATAGTCGGTCCGCTTCCTTTCATAGCTTTCCCGATGGTTGTGCTGCTTCCAGGCATGCATTTTTGTATTAAAGCATTTAACCAATCACATTTCAACAACAACAACAACAACATTTATTTATATAGCATATTTTCATACAAAAAAATGTAGCTCAAAGTGCTACCATCAGCCATCATTTGTTGCCAGGCAGAGAGGCCTTCGTTATCCGTTGTGCAGGCACTTTAACACAGAATAAATGTCGATTAACCTGTTGCTTCATACAATCAGATTTTGAATTGGTGTCAGTGGGGCTCTCTAGCAGGCGTACGGCAACGTCACCATATTCAGACCCATTGATTGGATAGAAGCCAATATGAGGAACTCTACGAGGCCACTGAACGCACCGCAAGCACTCTGAGTGCAAGATCCTCGCGCGCACTACTGCCAACTCCATGGCAGGATTCTGGACAATATTATTTGCCAGACACAGACCAGATTTCAAGACCACGAAAACCTGATGTTTGTCACACTCCTCAAGCCCCAGAAGTTTCGGGAATACAGGAAAAATTTCACGCATGCAGCCTTCTCCAGTTTAACACAAGAGCCACGGAGCGGTTTTTGATCTGTCTCGGCTAAAAACAGAACTAACTGTAATGTATGCCATGGATGATTTTGCAGGAAAATCTCCCACTGATCTCCTTGACTTCCTTCATCAGAAAAATCTGAATGAGAGCATGGGGCAGCTGTTCACATTGGTATATTTGGCGTTGACCATTCCAGTGTACACTGCTTCTGTCGAGCAGACATTTTCAGCCCTAAAGCGAATTAAAACTTATGCCAGAAATACAACAGGGCAGGTTCGACTTTCAGCATTAGCTAAGATGGCGATAGAAAGGGACTTTTTGATGGAACTGAAGTGCAAGGATAATCCGTATGACAGAGTAATTGAACTGTTTTTGAGGAAAGAGAGGAGGATGGATTTTGTTTACAAATAATCGGAATTTTTGGTGAGTAAAATGTTGCATTTTCCTAAATAATATTGCAAGTTTATGAGTTATTATTGATGTTTTTTATGTATGTCGCGGCTGTGGCTGCAGTAGAAAGGATCTTGCTCACCCCTGGTTTGTCTATTCAATAAAGGCATTTATTGTGGCTACAGGAGTTATCATATATATGTATATATCCCGATCTACATACTGTTAAATAAATGAACCACACGCCGTGGTACAACACAAGAGGCTTCGCCTATGGAGCCGAGGTTCGATTCCCGAGAGGGGGTGCAGTGAGTGTGTACACCTGATGAGCCCAGAATTAGGGCGAAACATGTTCCGCGTACTCTTTGCATTATTTCAGAATATATATTGTGAACTTGGACCCAGACACAGACAGACAGACATCTTTGTTTCCACCACACACTGTTTATTTACAATAATATTTACAATAATCACGTGCACATACCCCAGTGCCTCCAGCACCGATTCCCCCAATGTCCAGGCCACACAGTCCTCTGCCTCTTTTCCTCCTGGCCGCCTCCAGTCCTCACTCCAGCTCCGTCCTCTTCCACCGGACTTCCACTGCTGACTGGAGGGAGGTGGCCCCTTTTATAGGAACCCGGATGGGCTCCAGTTGCTTCCCGGCAATCTGTCGTCTTCCCCGACACTTCCCCGGTGTGGCGGAAGTGCTGGGCTCCCAGGATAATAAGGCACTGGGGCGCCTGGCGGTGGCCACGGGTCCCTACAGGGCTGGGCTTCCAAGCCCTTTACCCGAGGCCCCCAACATAACCAGGACGGACGCCCCCTCGCGGTCTGGAGGAGGCACAAGGCCTCCTCTCGTCCTCCTGGGCGTCCCGGCCAGGCTCCAGCCCCAACCGGGGACCACAATATATATATATATAGATATATATATATATATATAGATATATATATATATATACACACATATACATATATATCAGCGCTTCCCGATTCCTTTTACACTCGCACCCCCTGTGACGGACGATCCCGATTTCGCACCCCCTTGGTTTGAGAAGAAGTATGAAAAAATATGAGGTTAACGCAGAAAAACAGATCACCAATTGAAGTTTTATGAATAATGGATACTTTATTCGCCATCAATAATTGTTTTGGTAAAGCCATAATCAGTGTAATCCTCCTTCCATTTTCTAATTTTTTCGCGACTAGCCATGATTAAATGAACGGTAAAAAAGTAAGAGCTCGATGTAGTGTATGTCAAGTCGATCTAAAATGTGCGATCAGATTCGAAAAAATATATCTTTTCAAGTTCTATTTGGATATTTCGACAGAAATATCTTTGGTAGGAATGTAAGTTGAATTTAGTCTTTAAATTTCTATGATGAAGAAAAATTTATGCAATGATGACTACATTTAACTCACATTCTTACCAAATATATTACTGTCAACTAAATAAAAATTACTTATATTTAAAATTTAAATAGAACTTGAACAGATACGATAGTTCATAATACCCACGTAGCACTAAGTGCACGTACGAGCGGGAGACATCCGTTTTAACAAGCAGCGTATTGCACTGATACGAAATAGACTGCCCATTTAATTATTTAGCAATGGACAGATAAATTAAGATTTTGTACAAATAATGTTTTTCATTTTTCTTCCTCAATGGATTCTGGCACCCCCAGCAACAGCTGCCCGCACCCCAAAGGGTATATATATATATATATATATATATATATATATATATATATATATATATATATATACTGTATATATATGTGTGTGTATATGTATGTGTGTATATATGTATATGTGTATATGTATATATGTACAGTATATGTGTATATGTATATATATGTTTATACAGTATGTGTGTGTATATGTATATATATATCATTATTATTTATTCTACACTAACTTTGTACTTTTAGTGTTTTGCACATTTTACAGTAGAAAGATGAGATTTAATAAAAACGTAATTTTTCAAGCCAAACAATGCAGTGCTTTTTACATGTTTTTTGAGAAAAAAATGTAACCCAGAAGAAGCTGAGAAAAATCTGGATGAGATAGTGGGACAACTTAGCTATTAGCTAAACAAATGGGCTTCATGTACTGAATAGCCTCCTCTCGTTTGTCAGATTTCTGATGTTCAACGTTCTTATGTTCTTGATGCCAACTGAAAGTAATCTGGCTTGAGAACAGGATTTTTAGTGATTTAAGTGATCAAGGAGTTTGCTGCAAAAAATCTAGAAAAGCATTTGTCTGTGTTAATATACAGAATGTCCTATGCAGAATTTGATATTCCTGCTTTTGTAGGCATTTGCAGTATGCTTCTATAGTTGAGTTTTCAAATCTTGGTGCATGGTGGTTACTTGCCATTTCTGCAGCAATTGATGATTAAAGTTATAAGCTTTGATATAGCATAGTTTGTCTCTCATAAATTCAAAGAGTAAGCTCATTTTTTTCTGCTCTCTTCAGAGTCATTTCTGTTTTTCATTCATTTTAAAGCTACGGCTTTGTAGTAGACATTTACTGTATATCCCTCTATAAACCCTGGTTCGGTGTGCACCTAGCTTATGTTGAAAGGCTGAGCTGTTATTTTGGTATTATTATAAAGGTTTGATCTATTAAGAGAAAGGCAGAAACAACAAGGCGTCAAGGTATAGAGGAAATAATGTTAAGAAAAAGGGTATCAATTAAATTGTGCTTGCTGCATCTTGATGTCCTAAGGCTATGTTTGCTGTTGACAGACTGCCCGGACTAAAAAGGAAGCATGTGATAACTGTAAGGGCTCAGGACGGGGTGGACGTGCTGGGGCAACATGCATTAGTGCACTCTTAACACCTAAGGCGTGTAATCTTAGGTCAATAGAGCTGAGACTGTTAGTGCGCCTAGTGGATCAGATAAATTGTGACCATTCAAGGTATCAGTGTTCTGCCATGTCACAATGGGGCCAAATATTTAATTATTCCTCTTACATTTTTAAAGGCCGTGCATCGGGTTAGACCCATATAATGACTATAAGGATAAAGTGAATTGAACTGCATTCGATGTTCTGGTTCACATCGAAATAATATTACGTTACCAGTTAATATAACAAATCTTCCAATTCTGAAGTGACTAGTTTGCCGATAAACTTGCAGAGATGTAGCATCCACAGACTCGCATCATTAAGTTTCAGACACGAACCTCCTAATGATTCTGGTGGTCAGGTCGCTTAATATTCACAGATCTGGGCTAGTCGGCCTTTCTAAATAGATTAAAACGCACCACTTTAGAACAAACAGTATCAACTCCAGACAGAGGAGCAGCTTCAGCGACAGACTGCTGTCACTGTCCTGCTCCACTGACAGACTGAGAAGATCATTCCTCCCCCACACTATATGACTCTTAAATTCCACATGGGGGAGTAAACGTTAACATTATACAAAGTTATTGTCTGTTTTTACCTGCATTTTTATCACTCTTTAATTTAATACTGTTTATTTTTATCAGTATGCTGCTGCTGGAGTATGTGAATTTCCCCTTGGGATTAATAAAGTACCTATCTATCAAAGGCAGACCGGCCCCTATCCTGTCATCAGCTGAGCTCGTTGCCTAGAAATGATGTAAACGTTCGGAGGCCCGTCTATGAAAATCAAGCGCATGCGTGTCACAGATGGACATACAAGCCCCCAAAAATGTACAGTATAATGTAAACGAAAAAGTTCGTGGCTTTAGCGAAGTGAATAGAGTAGTGGTAAACAGTGACACCGTTTTTTGTTTTATTAACTGTAAGGGCTGCAATTCTCTTCGTCTCACAACTTATTTAACAGTACGTGATAAGTGTTGAAAGCTGTGAATTTTAAGACGGTCCCTTGAAGTCCTAAAGCATAAACAAGCAAGATGCCCAAGACCCTCCTGACGCTGTAAGTGCCTGCGTTCGCGTATAAGTGCACCCATTCTCTCCGGTGGCATTTGTAGCCCATTTGTGACACGGTGGTGAATTCGTTTTTCATGCTGAGAAAGGTGTATGTTCTCGAAGGAAGCTAAAATGGAAACGCAAGGCCGAGCAGGCTTCATTAAGGAAGCAGCGTGGCTGTCGTTCAGGGACAGCGGGAGCAGGTAGATTGTTAGGGCAACCAACCGACGATAAACCTATCGGAGACTCACTCACAGCTGCAGGGCAGTTTTCTCTTTGGGCTATTTTTTTTTTTTTAAACGCCCCATAAATGAAATGCATCTCCATCGTGTCCGTGAGCTGCGGAGTCGAGTCGGGTGGGCGTGCCGGGTGTATATATTAGGAGGCCGACCCTCTTTGGACGTTTTGTATTGCTATGGCAATGGACCGACTGGGTTATTAGACGAAAATGCTGTGCTTAACGCTGTATCGTCACACGTATCTCAAAAACAGTGACTTTTGGAGAAGCCTTTGTTAGAGCGTTGAGCAAATAAGGCCACGAATACTCGTGCGCTGGCACGGGGTGTGTCATTTGAAAGGTCCGTCCACGTAAAGTCATTTGAGGCCTCCCTCCTGACTGATCAGCTCCGATTTGCATCACACTTTATGGAAATCGCGTTGTCATATCCAAAAACTACTGTGCACAATTTGAGCCTTGTATCTTCATTAGTTTCTGAGATATGGAGGCTTTAACAATGGGATGGTGTTTTTTTTCTTTTTCAAGAAAGAGTGCTCCTTATGAAGTGAATGTTGCAGAAGTCAGAATTTTTGAACTGTTAATGTTAGCTGTACAAAGTTTACAGCGATTGTTATTTAGTTATTTGCCCATTTAAGACTAGCTAAAAACATAATTTTGTGCTGTAGATCAAATTTGGGCCTCTGTATTTCCACACTAAACCACAAGAGATCTTTCAAGTTTTGGTAGATATTGCTCATGTATGTTTTTCATGTCCACATTTCAAATGCATATTGCCCATGTTGGACAAATTCTCATTGAAACATCAGAATATTATATCCACACTAATTGAAATGAAAATGTTCATTTACATTACTGCTCTTACGTATCTGTCCTCAAATCAATTACCAAGCTTAACCAAGAACTATACCAGTGGTTCCCAAACTCACTGTGGTTGCAGATTTTTGTTCCAACCAACTTCCATTTTTCATTGGACTCTTAGCCTAATTAAGTGAGTCCTTTGAGTCAATGTAGAATTTACAAAACTAAGTGTGGTAGATTTTTATTAAAATATAATAAGCTGTTATATGGGGAATAGGTAGGTTTTTTTAAGTCATTAACAGTAACTCTTGTCCAGAGCACATTGCTGCAGGAGATACGGTCTTTTGATTAGATGCTCAATGGCAAACTGTAGTCTTGCACTGTTTTGTTTGGACAGCAAAGACTCTCTCCTGGCATGCTTTGCATCAAAGTCTAATTTGTGAAATCTCTTTCTGATTGTAGATGCATGCATTTTGAAACCAAATTTTACAAGATTTACCTGCAGATCTTGCAATGATGTATTGGTGTTCTTGGAAATTTTCTTGGGCTAAATTTGTGGAGCTGGCCAGACCTAGACAAACTTAACAATCTTTTAAAATGAATACTATTTGTAGATGATTTTCTTTACAGTAGAAAGATTGACTTCAAATAATTTTGCAGTTTTTTAAATCATTTGTCAGACTTTTCAGCATCCAAAACTTTCTTTCTGATAGCTCTTTTAGCTCTGATAGCTATACTTTTGATAGCTCTTTTGATCTTAGCATGATGACAGTGCACATGCCAGTAGAAAAGCTACACCGTACCCTAGACAACTGTGGTTTAAATAAGACTGGTTCTACCTACATACTCCCTAAAGAGGTTCTGATCATTAGCACCCAATCTGGAACGCCTGATTCTAAGTTAGAAATGGGGATAAATGTAGGGGTATACATACAGTGGCATGCAAGTTTGTGGACACCCTTTCTTCGTAGCTAAGTGAATAGTTAAGTTAACAGAAGATGAACTGATCACCAAAACGCATAAAGTTAATGACACATTTCTTTTCAGCATTTTATGCAAGATTAGTATATTGTTCACAGTCTTCATTAGGAAACCCCAGGTGATGCAAATTACAAAGCTGTATAAATTCTCGGACTCCTCAAACCTTGTCCCAACAATCAGCAGCCATGGGCTCCTCTGAGCAGCTGCCTAGCACTCTGCAAAATAAAAGAATTAATGCTCACAAAGCAGGAGAAGGCTTCAACAAGATTGCAAAGCATTTTCAGATAGCTTTCTCCTCAGTTCTTAATGTTATTAAGAAACCGTAGTTAACAGGAACTATTGAGGTCCAGGAAGACCAAGAAACATTTGTGAAAGAACTACTCGTTGGATTTCTAGAAAGGAGACTTAAAACCCCTGTTTGACTGCAAAAGACTTTCAGAAAGATTTCACAGAATCTGGAGTGGTGGTGCACTGTTCTACTGTGCAGCGACACCTGAACAAATATGACCTTCATGGTAGGGTCAGCAGAAGAAAACCTTTTCTGCGTCCTAGCCACAAAATTCAGCACCTGAAGTTTGTAAATGCATAAACACTCCTGATGCATTTTGGAAACAAGTCCTGTGGACTGATGAAGTCAAAATAGAACTTTATGGCTACAATGTGCAAAGGTGTTTTTGAAGGAAAAAAGGTGCTGAACGCCAGGAAAAGAACACCTCTCCACCTATTAAGCATGAGAGTGGATTGATTAGGTTTTGGGCTTTCTGTTGCAGCCACTGGTACAAGGAACATATTATTCATTGGTAGAGGAAAGAATGGGTTTAAATAAACACCAGAACACCAGCAAATTCTGGAAGCAAACATCACATTATCTGTAAAAATGTTGAAGTTAAAAAGAGGATGGGTCCTATAGCAAAGTAATAATCCAAAACACACCTCAAAATCTACAATGGAATACCTCAAGAGGAGCAAGCTGATGATTTTGCCATGGCCCTCACAGTCTCCTGACCTAAACATCATTGGAAATCTGTAGATAGGCCTCAAAAGAGCAGTGCATGTAAAATGGCCAAAGAATCTCACTCAATTAGAAGCCTTTTGCAAGGAAGATTGGTCAAAAATACCCCAAGTCAAAAGTGAAAGACTCTTAGCTGGCTACAAAAAGCATTTACAAGCTCTGATGCGTGCCAGTGGAGGTCTTACTAAGTAATGACCATGACGGGTGCCCAAACTGTTACTTCAGGCCCTTTTCATTTTTTGGAGTATTTTGTACCTGTGAATGATGGAAATAAAAATGTGATCTTGCTAAAAATATAAAGAAATGCGTTGTGCCTTTTGGTGAACTGTTCATCTTCTGCTTACTTAACTATTCACAGTAATACACCTTTTAAGCAAGGGTGCCAAAACTTTTGCATGCCACCATATTTTGCCATGTGGTAAATATGCACTTTTGATAATTCAACTTATGAGAATGAATACTAAAGATGAGTGAAAAAATGCTTAAACATTTGAGCAACTGGTTAGTGAAAAAAAATTGTATGTAAGCCCCACCCCTTTCTACCTGCATCTCAAATCACAATGCATTTTATGAAGAAAACAAAGTTTCAACATAGTCTCCTTGTCAAATTGTCGATCAATTCTATAAATCAGATGTGCTTGGATGAATCAAATGAAGTGTAACAACAAAGAAACTTCTGACAGAGTTTGATTAAATAGGTTTTGCAACCCTTCCTGGCTGGTCCCTATTAGGGATGCTCTGATCAGGTATTTTTTAAGGCTGATACCGATTTCTTGTTTCTTGATCAGCCGATTCTGATTTTTTTTTCCCCTTTAGAAAACTTTTTACACTAAGTGTCTGCATAACCAGGCACGTAGAAGTCTTATGTCTTATATCAAAGTATATTTTTATAGTTAAACTATAGACTACAGGTGTTAACTGTTCATTTTTAATTAACAAAATGAAATTCTGTAGGCTTATTGTTCAGTAACCATAAAAATATTAAAATATATAAAATTTTCTTAAAATGCTAACATTAAGTAATAATTACGTACAAAAATATGTATCCATAATATATATGGCATAAAATAAAATGCTTCTCATAATTACAAGCTGTCATACTGTTTAATTTTTTCTGTAATGTACCTATCTGAAACAAGGCTCACACAATTAATTGATATTGGCAATACAACACTACTTAAATGTAAATATACATTCATTTATAGGTTTTAATCATTTTAAATCATTAATTGTACTGTAGCTTTTTTGCTGTTAAAATTTACATTTCCTATATTTATACAGGTGTTTTTTTTTCCTTTCAGTATATCAGCTAGACATTTGTAATTCTTGAAGTGTAATTGTAAATACTGATTATCATTTTAATTATGTAGTACTTGTTTCTTACCAAATCGTTTGCTGTATTACACACAGTGTCAAATAATAAACACAGTATAAATCTTTAAAAATGATGCAAATGTATCAAACGTTCAAAAGTTGTTCATCAAGAAGACACAAGACTAACATGCTTAACAGGTTTATAAGTAAAAATGCATTTGCTCTTAAGCTAATAAGCCTATAGTTTACTAAACAACAATTTCAAATTTGTCTTTATTACTTTTCCAATTAAAAATATAAGCTGCCTCATTTTAAAAAAGCTCGCTGTCTAAATTCAGAGGTGTCCGTTTTAATTTAAAGGGCAAAATAAAAAGGTCTGAATTAATTTACTGTATGTAACTTTTTGCAATTTTTTTTTATTGCACAGGACAACCCCTTCAAATCTGTTTACTCAGTTTATTGCTCCACTTTCTGAAATGTAAAGGGTCTCATGTAAAATAAGCCATGACTTGCTGGTCTTTGTTTATGCTGTAGGGAAAAAAAAAGAAGTGTGCTGGTTCAACTACCGTAATACCTTGTGTAAAGGAGCACTACAACTAAATTACCAGAAAGCTTGGAAAAGCAGGTACTAAAAAGATTTTTTTTGTGATTGTCCAATTTACAGATCACAGATTACAGTCTTTTTATAGTGTAAATTGGCTGATTAGATTGGCAGCCGATCGATCTGAGCATCCCTAGTCCCTTCCTGTTTTGCATGCTCTAATGACACACATGATCAGAACGTATTAATCCAGTAAGTGCTCTTCTCCACTGGCAGTTGCACCCTTTATAACACAGGCAAAGAAGTGTTATTGAGGTTATTGTCAAGTAGTGAACACAGAAATTAGAGAGAAAGTGTAACTTAGTGAGACTGAGATGCTGACGTATAGTATGAGTCTTCAGACTAAGAGAAAAAAGTGTCAGAACTTTCTCGGGTAAAGGACAGAATATTATGAGCAAATGAGCAGTGTCAACCATCATTTATAGCAGATATTAAAGTCAGTGAGCATTTGGTGCTTTAACCATTTTAAGCACTGATAGTGTTACTTGCAGCTGGGCTGTATATTCTGCTATTCGGCACATCAGTAAGCTGGTTCTGTGGAATGGTATATTGTTCAACATTAAAATTTTCATACAAGCAGATTATGTGTGTTTTTAAAGCGTGTTTAAAACCAAAGGACTTTTGCTGAAGTTTTTTTTTTTTTTTTCCTTTCTCTTGTTTCCTACAGGAATGTCAACATGGCTTTTTGTGCTGTTTTAGTTGCCTCCATTTTAGAGTATGTAGAATCCCTCTGCAAAGGAGTGATAAAGTTGTAAGGTACTCTTTGTTCTAGCACAGTGGGAGCAAGAAAGCATGCATAAATAGACCCTATCGAACGGAGTAAAGTTCACCCCATCCACAGTTAAAAGTCCTTTTACTTTATTCACATTTCTGCCTTTTGAAGTAGAGAAAAGCCAAGCAAGATGACACCTTTTATTGGCTAACTAAAAAGATTACAGTATGCAAGCTTTCGAGGCAACTCAGGCCCCTTCTTCAGGCAAGATGTAATCAAGAAGGGGCCTGAGTTGCCTCGAAAGCTTGCATACTGTAATCTTTTTAGTTAGCCAATAAAAGGTGTCATTTTGCTTGGCTTTTCTCTACATTCATAATGGCTAACACGGTACAACAACCTAGTACTACAGACATGCCTTTTGAAGTGAAAGGGCTAAAAGCAAACAGAAGCAGTCAGAATCAAGCTACTTTATCAGTCACTTCATGTCTGCGTTAGCGTAGAACAAGCTAGAGAGAGAGAGAAGGAGAATGCAGAGCATTTGGCCAAGAGTATTAAAAACTGCTGGTAATGCTAAAGAAGAACACATGCTCCCATTGTTTAAGCAACAGCCACCGACATTATGTTTTTGTGACATGCTAGTAGACATTCTAGAGGCACAGTGTGGTCCTTGTGACCTTCCTGTACTTAATTACTCAATTAAGAGGTCAAGAATGGACGTGTATGTTATTTGGAACAACAAACTACAGTGTTCTGAGCAACTGAGGCCACTGCACCCTGAGTTTGTTTATAGTCCATAAATGATAAAGTCTGTTTGGGATCACCCTGTCTACCTTACTCAAAAAAGCCACAAAGTGCCTCTCCTTCTGCTCCGGGACAATGTTCTCACCTGAAAAGGCCAGACAACATGATCCAATTCCAGCAACCGGGGTACTGCCCTCTATCAATTAGGATCTACCCTCCAACCAATCTGCTTATCTCAACAAGGAGTAGCGGGCATTTTGGTTGCCCTTACATAAGGCATCCTAAGGAAACAGTAGATGTTTCATCCCAGATTACAGTGTACTCTGTCCTGCTTGTTGCCCTTCCAGGACAACCAGCATAATTACTGAACTTAGTGGTCCGTAGCAGTGCCCGTCCTTCTGCACTAGTATAATGACATACATCTCCTCTGCCACTGTGTGTTTTATTCTCTTTCTTGTGTATATACTAAGGCTTGTCCCATGATTTTTTTTCCTGCCTGGCGACCATTTATCCCTGAATATGTTATCCTCCTATATATTGACTTTCTAAGCCAAAGCATTTTTTATCAGTTTTTTCTATTAAATTCCAATGTCTGCTAAAGCATTTCAACCAGATGTTGTTTAGGAACATTTTGTTCTTTGACCTGCTGTTTTGTCTCCCAGTTTAGTACAGATGTTTAGTAATGCCTTAGCACAATGATGGCAAACCTTTTAGAGACCGGGTGCCCAAACTGCAACCCAAAACCCACTTATTTATCGCAAAGTGCCAACACAGCAATTTAACTCTTTGAGAGCTGAATATTTTTTCCAAAAAACTCAGTTTTCTGAAACGCACACATAGCAATGGTTTCACACATAAGTGAACATAAAACATCTGTTGCTATGTGCTGTGGCAGCTGTTAACATATGTTTGGCATCTCTGGCGGCAGTGGCTGCGTGGGGGCACGTCGATGGTCAGCAGGAATGCACGGTGGGCCAGCTGCGTGGCTGTCTTTGCACAGCAGGTGGGTGGTGGTGATCGCAGTGTGACGCAATCTGGTTTGTACCTCTTGACATCATAAGTGGTAGTCCTACCAGGCAAATGCTTCTGCAGGCGCATCAGCTGCAAAAAAGTGTTTAGCACCACAATCAGCTGGGGACCGATTAGATGATTCTGGTACCTCACTTTCACTTTTGATATCCATGTCCAGATCACTTGCATCATACTCGGAGTCCAACAAGTCAGAGTCCTTTTCAACGAAATTACGTAAAACGTCCATGGATTATTTTGCTTTGCACATTCCCTTTGGTCTCTCGCCAGATGTCAGTACCATTTTAGAGGTTGTTTGCTCTTCGCTACTTAATGCATGCTTAGGGAATCGAGGTTCAATCAGCAAAGCTATGTAACTTTTCTTCTAGCAAAGAGAGTCAAACTAAAATGTAAATGTGAGTTTTGTTTCAGTTTACAACTGATTTACCGTCCTCTGCTCCTGAATTTTGACAAATGTCGACATCAGCCCTGAAAGAGTTAACCTGAATACTGAGGTTTTAGTTTAGAAAAAAACAGTTCATACATTAACATCATTTGTCTTAAAAGAAAAACACAATAACAGAGTTTTCAATGATACAAACAACTTTTTATTGAAAGGTAAAACTTTGCATTTGGTGTGCTTTTGAACAATTAATGTGATTTTTGCTGTTGTATACATGCTGATAATTTGTCTAACCTTGGCTCATACTTAGTCAGTTTGAGAGCAACACATGCAGCACTCAGGTTATCTGTTAGTCTGTTTCTGGTGTCAGATTTGATATAATTCAAAGCTGAAAACAGCTGCTCACAAGCATAAGATGATCCAAACAAAGTAAGTAAAACAATCCCAAGTGCTTTCATTGACTTAAAATTATTTGGCAGAAAATTCCACACTTCAAAGATTTCATTTTCAGAACTAACAGTGCTGTCCTTTGTCATCCCTTCTATCTTCTCAAGTGTTTCACGCAGGTCTGCCCCATTAACCTCCATTCCTGTTCTTCTTTCTCATTCTCCTTTCCATCCGCCTCGCGCTTCTATTATTTATTACGGGGACGTTGATCAGGTGTGGCGATTAGCAGCTCCCGGCAACAATTACAGATGCAGATGACTCCTCACCTGTGCACTTAAGCGATGACCACCCGCATCACAAAGCTTCCGGGAACCGCTCTGGCCACACTACCATGCCCCCCTCTAAGCCGCGAGTGCAGCAATTATCTATTAAAACTGGCCTTTTCAATTTTGAGCTGTGGATCTGCTATACCAAATCCCTATCCAACCTAGCTCCTCTCCAACCCCATCACGGGAATCACCTTTGCCACAGACTCAATAGGCTGCCGTCGGCACCGCACCCTCATACAACATGTGAGCTGCCCGACATGAGAGGGAGGAAGCGCTCCCATTGGGCTTCTGGGCAGAGGGGTGGGTGATGTGAGAAATGTCCTGAGGTGCATGTGAAGAGGGGGAGGGGAGCAGACATGCTTTCTAGTAACAAACTCTGTGCTGGAGCGACAGAGTGCGTGCCATAGATTTGCCACCACTGCCTTAGCAGAAGACAGCCACCGGTGAGAAGTTTAAATTAATTAACATGATTTACAAATATTAAACATATTTTATACCTCTCTTGGCCTTGACCAGTGAAACTTGGCTACAATATACTGTAACTACAAAAAGTTATATTAAATGTGATTTTAACACCTTTAACACTATATCACATTGTATGTTTTCAGACTTAAAACTTTACAAAAAAGTGGATGTTTGAACCATTGGTTTAGTGATAAAAATCTCTACTGTATAGTAGATTCAAGTGGATTGTTTTTACTTACATATGAAATGTGACAAACAAGAGGAGACCATTCAGTCCATCAAGCTAATTTGTGTAGCGAAGAGCTAAGCTCACACAAGCTCATGTCCATTTTGACATGATGGCATCACACAGTTGCTGCATATTTGTCGGGTGCACATCTATGATGCAAATCTCCTGTTCCAAGACATTCCAAAGGTTATCTATTGGATTGAGTTCTGGTGACTGTGGTGGCCCTTTGAGGACAGTGAACTCATTGTCATTTCAAGAAACCAGATCGATACGGTGATTTGAGCTTTGTGACGTGGCATGTTATTCTGCTGGAAGTAGCCATCAGAAGATGGATACATTGCGGTCATAAGGGGATGGACACAGTCATCAACAACACTCAGGTATTTCTATGACATTTAAGCGATCCGCAGTTGGTACTAAGGGGCCCAGTGTGCCAAAACATATTCCCAACACCAGTACCCCACCACCATCAGCCTGAACCATTGATATAAGGCAGCATAGATCCATGCATTCATGTTGTTGATGCCAAATTCTGACCCTACCATCCAAGTGTCACAAAAGAAGTTGAGACCAGGCAGTGTTTTTCAAACCTTCTATTGTCCAATTCTGGTGAACTGTGCAAATTGTACCCTCAGTTCTTAGCTATCAAGAGTATCACCCGGTGTGGTCTCCTGCTGCTGTAGCCCATCTGCTTCAGGGTTTGACATGTTGTGCATTCAAAGATGCTCTTCTGTATACCTCGATTGCAACAAGTGTTTATTTGAGTTACTGTTGCCTTTCTATCAGCTCAAACCAGTCTAGCCATTTTCCTCTGACCTCTGGCATCAGCAAGGCATTTTAAGCCTATAGAACTGCCACTCACTAGATATTTTCCCTTTTTCAGACCATTCTTTGTAAACCCTAGAGATGGTTGTGTGTGAAAATCCCAGTACATGAACAGTTTCTTAAATACTTAGACCAGCCTGTCTTGCACCAGTAACAATGCCATGTTCACAGTCACTTAAATCACCTTTCTTCCCCATTCTGATTCTCTGTTTGAACTTAAGCAGGTCATCTTGAGAATGTCAGTCAGTCATTATCCAACCCTCTATATCCTAACACAGGGTCACAGAGGTCTGCTGGAGCCAATCCCAGCCAGCACAGGGCGCAAGGCAGGAACAAATCCCTGGGCAGGGCGCCAGCCCACCGTAGCGCACACACCCACACACCAAGCACACACTAGGGACAATTTAGGATCGCCAGTGCACCTAACCTGCATGTCTTTGAACTGTGGGAGGAAACCGGAGCACCCGGAGGAAACCCACGCAGACACGAGGAGAACATGCAAACTCCACGCAGGGAGAACACAGGAAGTGAACCCAGGTCTCCTTACTGCGAAGCATGTCTACATGCCTAAATGCATTGAGTTGCTGCCATGTGATTGAGTTATTAGGTATTTGTTTTAACAAGCAGTTGAATACGTGTACCTAATATAAAGTGGTCAGTGAGTGTACTGTAAAACCACTAAAGGCTAATTAATTATACTTTGCTTTCCAAGGATCGTCATGCTTAGGGAAGCATCTTTAAATCTTAAGCATACCAATCTTATTGAATTAATGCAGAAAAAAATTTCAAATAATAAGCAAATAGTGTCTACATTTAAATGTCTATAGAGTTACAATGAACTGAAGGTGAGTATACAATGTTGTGTTAGTAAGGTTTACACAATGAATAAATGGATAGGCCAGTTTTTGAGGAATGCATTTCTCGACAATTTTATTTGCTTTGTATATTTGTTGTTGTCACTATCTTTATATTTGGTACTGCTGTCTTTTTACACACTTATTTATTGCAGTACAGGTAAGGAGGAGTCAGGAGGCATTACTGCAACATTAAGCACCGCAAGACGCATCTCTAGAAGGGGTACCAGTTTACAGGGCAAATGCTTACTCAACACAGGCCAGTTTAGTGTCAGCAATCAACCCTATTGTGTACACCTTTCGTATGTGAGAGAAAGCCCAAAAGAACCAAGAGATCTTTGTTAACTATATACTCTTAGTCAGTCGCATGACTCTACTTAAAAACATTTATGTTAGGCAGAACGCCCAGTGAGGGCTGAGTGGTCTTTTGGCTAAACTGGAGTGTTTTTGTCCACCCTGGCCAACTAACCTTATCATTAGGCCATCATTTAGAGACTTAATTTTAAAAAAAAATTCTATGCTTGCAGTAGTTTATAAGGAAGGAGTGGATATTCTGCCATTGGTTTCTTGGGTATGCACAACTCAAAACGTTTGGTTGCCAGTGGTTCAGCTATGCCTCTATGTTCATTGACCACATGTAGAAAATACTATCACACCAAGACATCTCAGGATGTCACTTGCTTGTGTTTGAACAGTCTTTATCAGATTAGAACCAAACAGTGTAGTCCAGCGAGAGGCCCAGTAAGGGAAACTTTAACTAAAGTTTATTAAAAGAAAGGGCCTTGTAGTTTAAGTAGAAAACTAGAATGTCAGAGTAAAGCAAAAATGGACAGTGCCAGTCTTTCCTGCAAAAATATAGTGTAATGCATGTTTTCTGGAGAAGCAAAATAGGGAACACATAGAGGAATCTCATACTTACTAAACAATCTTCTTTAATCCTCACCAGGAAATGTGGATGGGCAAATAAGAAAAACAGATAAACATATGTGTTTTTAGACTTTCTTTATGTTAATGCATACTGGGCTAATTAAGTAATATGCTATTTTGTTTATTTGTTGCAGATGCCTGTGTTATATGGAAAGTTTAATGTCCAAGTACCATTTTGATATAAAGACACTACCAGCTAATGTCAAGGACAAGCTGATAAAAATAATGAGCACAAAAGGGACCATCAATGACAAAAATATAAGTCAGGTAAAAAAAAAAGTATTTGTCATGACAAAGAGACTAGCATTCAAATGTACAGAATACTTCAATTCTTTGCTTTGAGAAGACAGTGTGAACTTTGGATTTTTTCTTAAACACATTACCCATTCCCTCTTAAGACTGTAGTTAAATATTACTAGTAAAAATGTACACTGTAATGTTTTGGTAGTCATAGAGCACTTTTATTATTATGAAAGTGTTTATAACGTAAACTGAGCCATCTGCCCTTGGAATGGATCTGTTTCTAGGCAGGCAGCAATTTGTGTAAAGTGATAATAGTAGTAGGGTGATATACCATGTTAGCCATTCTGGATGTAATGAGACCTGAAGCAAAATGAAACCTTTTATTTGCTAACTGAAGAGATTGCAGTATGCAAGCTTTTAAGGCAGCTTAGGCCCCATCGTCATGCAAGTTTTATTTTAAGTTTTATTAGTTCCACTTGACCAAACTAACTCTGTCTGCTTTTCCTCATCTTCCTCGTTATATGACATATCACCCTCTTTTGATCAGTCACATCCATAATTGGCTGTTCTTCATCCTTCTTGTTGCCAAATTGGCTTCCTTACAGTACCCGGAGTCTTGAACCAAATTGGCTTCCTTACAGTACAGTCTTGAACCATCAGGTTTTGCTTGTTCTAATTATGTGATGTGGTTGAAATCCCCAATTTTCTGTTTATCAGGCTCATGTAGAGTGATAGCCACATGGCACTTACTGCTATATTCCAGTTATTTATTGTATTGCTTACTTTTCTGGCACTGGAGCAGAAGTACCATTCTACTCTTTGGTTAGCAGGCAAGATCAAAGCTCATAAAGATAAATAGACATCTAAGTAATCTGTTCTGATAGAGGAAGGTTAGACTTGCCTAGATTTATAGGTGAGTTATTTACAACTTGGAAAAGATAACAAGGATATCTGGTTACAGAACTTCACAAAAAACCTGTCATGAAAGTCACAAATTTGTATTTTTTTAAGTGTAGTGATTTACACACTCAAAGTATAAAGTTATCCATGGCTTAAAAAGTTAGCATGTGAGTAAAAGTGTTGTGTTTCCATTTTGTTTAGTTAGTACCACTATAATATGCTTTATGAACAGGGGAAACTCCACAGGATTTTCTAATAACCAGAAGATCTATGTAAGTAGCTAAGAAAGTTGGTGTCATTGGCACCTATGTTTAGTTTTAATTTTATGCCACACTTACTTTACAGTAAGTAATAAATACAATAAAAAATCTGAAGATGTAGATGTAGATTTTTTAGATTTTTAGACATATGAAAAGCTTAGGAAAAGTAGACAAAATGTAAAAGTAAAATAAAATTTTAAATATATTTTATATCACTATGGGTCCTGAGAATATATATCATTGTAATTGTATGTAGTATCTGTTAAAGGAAAAGCAAATTACAGAAGGCTGACAAGTCCAGTGTTTTGGATTCAGATCTGTGCTTGGGCACTTTTATATTGGAGTTTGTTTGTGCTGAGAGTATTAAAGCATACACACATATCCTTAAAATGTACAAACTCTAAAATGTCTCTGTTTGAACGTTTGTAAGTGAGGGCGTGCACTGAAATGGACTGGTGCCCCAGTATTGCACCCAGTGTTGGTAGGCTAGACTGGTGGCAACCATAGTCCAGTAATTTTCTCTTTACTTTTTAATATGTCTTTCTACAACATGAATTCATCTATTGTCTTTTCATAACGTAGCTCAAACATTTGGATATTCTGATCCAAGTTCTATCTTATTTCAGTACTCTTAAATAGTTAAGTAATGCTGAAAAGCATGCTAGTAACCACTGTTTGCAATGTAACAGCATAAAACATGTTTTAGTGTATACACCATTTACGGTATCTTTCTGTAGGTTTTACACTCTGGGATTCAGGAATTGCATCTTCAGAACTGCAAGTTATCCGACAGTGCTCTTAAGCAGCTTAGCAACTGCAAATTTCTTAAAGAAATACACCTGAATTCGAGGAAAGAAAATTGTTTCACTATATCTTCAGAAGGTAATTTTTTACTTTTTTTCCTCCATTGTCATTTCTACCTACCTCTGTAAATAGCTTCGTAGAAAGCTGCGACTAATAGAGTGCCAAAGTGTATAGGACTGTTACCTCACTTTTCTAGAGTCAGATTTTGGATCCCTGCCTTAGTGCTGGCTGTATGGAATGGTTTATTCTTCTTTCAGTACCCAAGGTTTACTAAAGACATGTGTGTTATTAATTTAAATAGCTACTTTATACTGGTTAGCAATAAGTATGGGTATGTGCATGATCCATGTTAGAATCCTGCCTTTTGCCCAATTTTGTCACCTGTTGCCGTGAAATGGAATGCTGTCAGTAATTCATCTTACGTTTCTTTGGTGAACTTTAACAAAATGTGATAACGTACTGTATTTTAATGCTGACATTCCTCAACTTCTTTTCTCTCATATTTTTAATGTTCATTTTTTCAGGTTGCTACTTTCTAATGAAAGTATGCCGGTGCAAAAATTATAATATAGCTGACAACCTTGAAATGAACCTCATAACCATCAAAACTGTGATAGACAAAATGAGACTATTCAGTCCACCAACGTTTTGTTTGTGTTAGTAACAGCTGAGATGTCCCCAAATCTCATCCAGACATTTTTAAACACTTAAGCAGCTTGAGTTTAATATTTTTTTTCTAATGCCATTCAAAGTCCAACTGTCTTCTGGCAAATTGTACATTGTCCTATAGAGCCTGTCATGGCAAAAATGTGTACAAAGTTTGAAGGAATATTGGATAGGAAGCCAGTTAATCACAGAGCAAGCACTCTTATGTACTATACATGTCCATTCTGGTTTGGACTCAGATCCTGGTCAACCTGTGTGCCTCACATCTCTATTATTTTTGTATATGTTAGGAATAAGTTTACAAATCTTTAAAAATAAAGACAATGTAGTTTTTATTTTCTTTATTTTCTTAAATGGTTTTGTCTACAAACTTATCGTCATACATTTTCTTTCTGATTCATCTATTTATACATTCCTTTGCAGGAATTAAAGCAATTGCCCTAGCATGTCCTTTTCTCTGTGTGATTTCTTTATGGAGGTGTTGTAAAGTATCAGATGAAGGAATCCTAGCTTTGGCTCACAATTGCAGACATCTACAGATAGTAACTTTGAGTGGCTGTTTGACCATCACAGATGCCTCTCTTTTAGCTTTGGGGCAGAACTGTCGTTTTTTGCATAGCATCGACTTTTCATCTACAAGGGTAAGTATGATTCAGTTTTATTATTTTGGCTGTGTCTCCATGCTCCTTTCAAAAAATCTAGAAGTGATTCAGTTGAGCAACAGCTTAATGTGGAGCCAGTTGCCAGTGATGTAGTGATGACATTCCTTTCATATTAAAGAGGACATAAGCCTTTTGGGCAAGAAGAATTAATTTTATAGAAGCAAGTTGTTTTTATAACATTTGTAGGAGTTGAGAATGCAATACTACAACTTTTGGTAACACTGCAATTTTTAGATCCTGGGCCCTGATGTTCAGAAATAATCTGATTCGATTTCAGATATTGGATTGAATCAAATCTTGAACACACATTGTGCAAAAGAAAAAAAGAATTCTGGATTATATCATGTAATCCAGTTTTGGTTTTGATCTAAATCAAACCATCAGTATATGTTGTTTAAAACTTTTCTGTAGGATTACATTGATTCCTTTGATCCAAACGATTAGGATTATCCAGATTCTAGCAGAAAAGTGAATTCGTGGGGGGGTGTATTTCAATCAAATAATGCAATATACAGTGGGTACGGAAAGTATTCAGACCCCCTTGAATTTGTTATATTGCAGCCATTTGCTAAAATCATTTAAATTAATTTTTTTCCTCATTAATGTACACACAGCACCCCATATTGACAGACAAAAAAAAGATTTTTTTGAAATTGTTGCAGATTTATTAAAAAGAAAACTGAAATATCACATGGTCCTAAGTATTCAGACCCTTTGCTGTGACACTCATCTATTTAACTCAGGTGCTTTCCATTTCTTCTGATCATCCTTGAGATCACCTTCATTTGAGTCCAGCTGTGTTTGATTATACTGATTGGACTTGATTAGGAAAGCCACACACCTGTCTATATAAGACCTTACAGCTCACAATGCATGTCAGAGCAAATGAGAATCATGAGGTCAAAGGAACTGCCTGAAGAGCTCAGAGACAGAATTGTGGCAAGGCACAGATCTGGCCAAGGTTACAAAAAAAGTTCTGCTGCACTTAAGGTTCCCAAGAGCACAGTGGCCTCCATAATCCTTAAATGGAAGACGTTTGGGACGACCAGAACCCTTCCTAGAGCTGGCTGTCCGGCCAAGCTGAGCTACTGGGGGAGAAGAACCTTGGTGAGAGAGGTAAAGAAGAACCCAAAGATCACTTTGGCTGAGCTCCAGAGATGCAGTCAGGAGATGGGAGAAAGTTGTAGAAAGTCAACCATCACTGCAGCCCTCCACCAGTCAGGGCTTTATGGCAGAGTGGCCTGTCAGAAGCCTCTCCTCAGTGCAAGACACATGACAGCCCGCATGGAGTTTGCTAAAAGACACCTGAAGGACTCTGAGATGGTGAAAAAATAAGATTCTCTGGTCTAATGAGACCAAGATAGAACTTTTTGGCCTTAATTCTAAGCGGTATGTGTGGAGACAACCAGGCACTGCTCATCACTTGTCCAATACAGTCCCCACAGTGAAGCATGGCAGTGGCAGCATCATGCTGTGGGGGTGTTTTTCAGCTGCAGGTACAGGACGACTGGTTGCAATCGATGGAAAGATGAATGCGGCCAAGTACAGGGATATCCTGGACAAAAATCTTCTCCAGAGTGCTAAGGACCTCAGACTGGGCCGAAGGTTTACCTTCCAACAAGACAATGACCCTAAGCACACAGCTAAAATAACGAAGGAGTGGCTTCACAACAACTCTGTGACTGTTCTTGAATGGCCCAGCCAGAGCCCTGACTTAAACCCAATTGAGCATCTCTGAGAGACCTAAAATGGCTGTCCACCAACGTTTACCATCCAACCTGACAGAACTGGAGAGGATCTGCAAGGAGGAATGGAAGAGGATCCCCAAATCCAGGTGTGAAAAACTTGTTGCATCTTTCCCAAGAAGACTCATGGCTGTATTAGCTCAAAAGGGTGCTTCTACTAATTACTGAGCAAAGGGTCTGAATACTTAGGACCATGTGATATTTCAGTTTTTCTTTTTTAATAAATCTGCAACAATTTCAAAAATTATTTTTTTTTGTCTGTCAATATGGGGTGCTGTGTGTACATTGAGGGAAAAAAATAATTTAAATGATTTTAGCAAATGGCTGCAATATAACAAAGAGTGAAAAATTCAAGGGGGTCTGAATACTTTCCACCCACTACCCACTATATATATATATATATATATATATATATATATATATATATATATATATATATATATATACATTTATTTATGTTTTGCACTTGATTTGTTTAAGCGTCGGAGTGATGAAGCAGACATATGGCTACCTATTAAGCCTTTCAGTGCAGTAAAGTTAAAAAAAAGATTTTATCCCCATAAAATAATCCCCCCAAGTAAAATTTAGATGGAAGAATCTGAAGGCCAGGAAAACAAAGGACCATGCTGAAGAAAGAATTACGCCAACAGACAAGCCCTTGTGAAGAATGGCCGGTATACTTACCTGACCAGGACATTCTTAAGAGGGAAGGGCAGGGTGAGACAGCTTACACAGGGCTTTATCTCCCCCAGGACACTAGATAGCAGTGAGCCCAGGCTCAGTTTCCCAAATGGGTGCTTGCATTGCATGCCAGGTATTGGGTCCCGTGGGGACCTCCAGAGGGAGCTGTAGGATTGGGGAGTCCCTGTATCATGGGGTTTCCGCCTCACCTGGAAGTGCAGACAGACCACATGTATGGAAGATCGGGAGCACTTCCCGGGGTGACTAAAATAAAAGGAACTGCCAGAGTCTGGAGGAAGAGAGACAAAGCTTGCCAATGGAGGATTGGAAGTGGAGTGAGAGAAAGTAGAAAAGAAACGTGCTTGTATTGTGCTTTGAACTGTGCCTTCTGTGAGGGGAATGAAAGAAAAGCATTTCCCCCTTGTAAATAAAAGGTATGTGTTGTGCTGAACTTTTGTCCACGTCTATCTTAATTCAGGTTTGGGGTGCTGGTACACCTGCTGGTCCTGGTGGCCACAACCTTTAGGAAAGAAAATTAAACAGAAGTGGTTGACATTACTGCAGGTGTAATCTCACAAGCTGTGTATGGGATTTAAAGTGTTTTAGGGGATGGTGAGCCCAAGATTGTGGAGTAAATCAAGCCAGTTCCTCCTAATGCAGAGGATATATTTATTCTCAATCTCCGCCCATTATTGATGAAAACATTGCATCCTCACTGGTAAAGCTAGTAGTTATTGGCATAGGAGCTCAGAAAAGAAGATTGAAGTGTTCTTTGCCCAACAAAGATGATGTGCCCATAAGTCACTTCTTAAACAAGATACCAAAAGAGGAACAATTCCCTATTACTATAGCAAACCAAAGCCAGACTTGAGATCCGCATATCTAAAAGCAGCAAAAAGCGGGTCTCTCCACAAATGACAAGAACTCTGAAAGTTCATTATTTTGTTTAAATTTTGACATTTAGCCTTTTTATGGTTTAAAACACATGTTCAAACACATGTTGTACTGTATTTGTGAATAATATATATTGGGTTATTTTTTTATTTATTTGTTGCATGTCAAATGAGGGGTCTGATTGTTTTAAAGAAATTGAAAAAAGAAGGTGATGTTTGCGTTATTTTATCACACTGTTCTCTGTGTCTTCAAATAAAAACACTTAAAGTGACCCCACACTGGCTATTCTGCTTGTTGTTTGTTACGCAGCCAGTAGCCTACATTGTGACATTTGGTCCCATTTAAAATATTGGTAAGCCGGATTTGATAATCTTAAAATGTGTGTATCTGGATCAGAGTGATCCAATCCAATGCTGCTTCAAAAACTGGCAAAAGAGTATGAAGGATTTCCTGATACTGGATAGTAAAACATGGGATTTTCAAATCAGGAACATTTAGATCCTGATTAAACTTTTTGAACATTGGGACCCTGGAGACTAAACAAGGAAATCTGACATGCCTTTGATTTAGTATACAGACCCTTCACAAGTAGAGCTTTAAGTAGATTTTCCTGTATTAGAATTCTGTTATGTCTCCCAGCTATAATTTTACAGCAAAGAAAAAAGCGGTAAGGACAAGGATGTTATCTGAAACAGCTATTGGCTTGGCTGATGCACATTATTGGGGACAAGAAATATTCTATGAAATGCAATAGTCTAGTGTCCCTTACTGCTAAAAGTAGTCCTGACATTCCTGAAACTTTTATGTATTTCTATGCACAGACAAGCATCCTCACATGAAAAAAGCATGGTGTCAAACAGACTTGAAGCATTTATAAAGAAGCTAGCACTAAACAATGCAAAACAAATGGCAACTGAAAACACAGAGTCTTTTAACATTAACCTTAACTGTCAGCTAACCAGAAACTGTATATTAAGTTCGTTGACATGATTTGACAGTCTAATGTTTTCAGAATGTATCCAGAAAAGTGCACACTCTCCCAGGGAATATGTACTTTTAAGAATTTCAGCCATGCTAAAACTAGTATATCCCTGCTGAGTAACCTCACTTGAGATATAAAATGAAGGAAATATGATACTAAACAGGGAATATACAGTATATAGCTTGCTTTTAAATATGTTCCACTCTCATATATAAGCAGGTGAAGGAAGACCATAGGACAATGCAGTCACCTTATGATGCTTGAGTGAGGTCTTTGACAATTGCTTATCCTTCTTCAGTAGAACTGGAGACATTTTCCTGGACACAGCAGTGAATAAGAATACTAATCTCCATAAACCTACATTAATCTTTACAATACTTTTTTTTTTACCAACACCGCAAATTAGTATTTTTCTCGGTCTCATTTCAATGAATATGTCTTTACCTAATTAAAAAAATAAAATATGACATTTGGGGTAATTACAAGTGTAAGAAAAAAAACACATTGTCCTCTACTGAAAAAACAGGAATTGCAAATTTACACTGCTGAAATTAGATTGAGCCTGAACAGCAGATGCAAACATAATTATCTCTATATACTAAAGTAATGACATTGCAGAATGAACTTACAGCCTAATGCTTTTAAATAAATGTACTTAGTTTTTATTTTTAAATTTGAGACCTCATTTGACCTTTAATTTTTAAAGGTTGCTAATTAAAGATGGTAAAAGAATTAAAATAAAATTAACAAAACACTGCGGTAGCAAAGAATGTAACAAATCTTGCTTTCCTTGTATTTCTATCAAATTGTTGCCAAGTGTCATACTTTTGAGAGTCAAACATTGTAGCAATGGAAACCAAAAGAAAAAGCCTCTAAAAATTCATGTTTTTCCTTTTTGGATTTATAAAGCAAGCACAAAATGATTAGATAAGTAGGAATTAGTACATAGATTGTCAAGACAAACATACTGTATTTCTTATAGAACTAACCTTAAAAGGCAAAGTCAGAGAAACCAAATAAAGAGAAATACTTGAACAACGGTATCTCATGCATGAAGTTGTTATAAACTGGCTCAAAATCTAAGACTCAGTAACTCGCTAAGCTCTTTCTTTTATACTCATGGGGATTAAACAACTGGAAGTTACATGTCACAGCCCATTTCCTATCTTTGACAAAAACACACAGTGAATCTGGCATTAAGAGTGTGTAATGAGGTCTAGTTCAACTACTGTCATGGGGAAAAGCGCTATCTTGAAAGAAGGTGTCTCAAAGCCCAGATAAGAAGTTCAGAAAAAAAAAATCTTTATTACACAGCAGTGTAACAAAGAGATTTGACCATGGTGCAAGTGCTTAAACTAGGAAGTACATTTGTTTCTATTACATCTCCTCCTCCCAGTTCTTCCCACCATTACCTAATGTCCATCACTTAACCAAAACTAGCCATCATTACTTCATAGCCTATGCTGGTGTTCCCATAATTGCACTGAAATGTATTCATTGAACAATTACACTATTTAGGTCAGGAATGGATATTGCTTATCTCTCAAGGTTGAAATCTTAAGCAGCTGCATTTCTAAAACAATGGCCTGCTTGTTTTTTCTCAGTTCTCATTGTGTAGAACTTCACTACATCATATTAATGATTGAGCACGCAAGTGAAAAAGCAGACCAGGCCATTGCATGCAAAAGCATGTTTAGCTTTAAAGCCATCATTTCAATATGCTTAATAACAAGAGCTATATTTTTACATATTACTGTGTAAAAGTCATTTTATATTAATTAAAAGGACTTTACTACTTACATCACTTATTCAAAGGAAACTGTGCAACTTGTGACAAAATTACATTATAAGAATGTACACATTTTGAGAGGTTCTCTTACTAAATTCAGAATATCTTTTCAGTACATGTGACAATGCAGTGATCCCTGCCTATCGCGGTAGTTACGTTCCAGACCCATCAGCGATTGGTGAAAATCGACGATATATAAAGACCATATAAATATTTTTTATATAAAGTCTTAAAATACCCCTCCCACATGCTTTAAACACATGTAAACTTTTTAAAACACACTTTGTAAACACATATGATATGTGGATGTCGGGCTAAGGATATGAGTAACATCTCTTTTTATTATAAAAAAAAATCTTGGTAGGGAGACAAGGCTTGATCTTCTCGGAAGACAATCTGACATCCTACGAGAGACATTTTAACGTCATGCAAGACAAGGCAGTGAGACAGAAGGACAGCTGCTGTACAGGCTTTTAAATGATCGACGCGCAGAGCGACAAGCAGAACAGGCATCTTGGCAGAAGCAGCACAAAGCCAGTAGCTGATCCGTCCGCTTCTCCTTAGCGTGTGTTCAGCTCCCCCCCCTTCACAACGTGAGCGGGCAAGACATGAAGTGGCAGGAGCGTAGCGTGCCTCCAGGAGGTTTAAACGAAGCCAGATCATCTCGGAGAGACACTTTGACGACACGCAGGACTAGACATTACAACCTTAGGAAGCAAAACCCGTGATACGGTGACTTTTGCACATCACGTCGTACTTACAAACAATTTAAAACAAGTTCACTGACATCTAATCTAGCAGTTGTTGGAATGCTTTTGGCAGACAAAGTTCAGGTGCTCCCAGCTCCTAAAACAACAACAAGCAGAACACTGCAGCTGCAGCAAGCCAGCAGATGATCTGAGCGCTTCTCCTTAGTGTGCGTTCAGCCCTTGTGTGTAAGACAATTATCACCTAACATGTCTAAAGTAGGGAAACTGAAAAGTACAGTTTTTGCCAAAGATCAGGCTTGCAGTGGTTCTTGACCAAAGGGGTTGTTCTATTTCCCTCTCTAAAAATAGATTTCTTCCTGAGTATCAGCAGAAAAATTTACCAGAATGTGGTTGAGTGTATTTTAAAAGTTTTAGCCATTGTTAGCCTGGGATTCTAGAAACTGATGGAACTCTGACTTTGTGTCTAAGCCCTCTCAAACCTTCAGCTGACTAATACACTCCTCTGTTTGTGGCTATGTGTTGGGTTGCATAGTCCTTCAGGGTAAACCAGGTGTCCTTTTGGTCGCAATCCTATTAACAATCCAAATATAGTTTTTCTGTAGGAGAGTGGTCCTAAAGTATAAAGTACATACAGTCATATGAAAAAGTTTGGGAACCCCCTCTTAATTATTTGGATTTTTGTTTATCATTGGCTGAGCTTTCAAAGTAGCAACTTTCTTTTAATATATGACATGCCTATTGGAAACAGTAGTATTTCAGCAGTGACATTTTAGTTTATTGGATTAACAGAAAATATGCATCTTGACAAAATTATGCAGGTGCATAAATTTGGGCACCCCAACAGAGATATTACATCAATACTTAGTTGAGCCTCCTTTTGCAAATGTAACAGCCTCTAGACGCCTCCTATAGCCTTTGAGTGTCTGGATTCTGGATTGAGTTATTTTGACCATTCTTCCATACAAATCTCTCCAGCTCAGTTAAATTTGATGGCTGCCGAGAAGTAATCAATATTGATCAGTTACACGCATTCAAATCAGCAAAATTACAAGGGTATCCAAATTTTTGCACAGCCAGTTTTTCACATTTGATTTAATTTCATACAACTGAATACTGCTTCACTAAAAATCCACCTATTATCCAACCCGCTATATCCTAACTACAGGGTCACAGGGGTCTGCTGGAGCCAGTCCCAGCCAACACAGGGCACAAGGCACGAAACAAACCCCAGGCAGGGCGCCAAGCCACCGCAGTTCACTAAAAATCTTTGTTCAGAAAACACCCTAATACTCAGATGTTCCTAGGAAATGAAAGACATACCACTGTTATCTTTTTTGTTGAAAGTAGAGTGAATTATTATGCAGGCTGAAAGGGTTTCCCAAACTTTTTCATATACAATACAATACAATTTATTTTGTATAGCCCAAAATCACACACTGCAATGGGCTTTAACAGGCCCTGCCTCTTGACAGTCCCCAGCCTTGACTCTCTAAGAAGACAAGGAAAAACTCCCAGAAAAACCCTTGTAGGGAAAAAATGGAATCCTGGAGACCTTAGCCAACAAGCTGCCTCCCCCACTTGTTCATTCCACAGCTGAAACTGCGCTGGGTCAGCCAATCCGATGAAAGGACCCCTCTACCCTACGATTCCTGCGATCCTCCATTAGGGATGACTTTACATTAGGCAGGCAAAAACAACTTGGTAGGTGGGCCGTGGCACCAAGTGCCACATTTGAGTGCTGAGAAGAGAAACAGAATAAGTGAGGGTTAGTAACAAATTATAACTATCATGTTACTTATGTTTTAGTGCTAATGACTAACAACAGAGATGCAGTCTGTACAGTTAATCAGCAGCTCTAGTCAGGATATGCTCAATTGAAGTAGTGAGTCTTCAGCTGGGATTTAAAAGCTGAGACTGAAGGGGCATCTCTTATAGTACCAGGCAGACCATTCCACAGTTTTTATTGGCCCTGTAACTAAAACCTCAACCTCCCACTGTTATTTTATTAATCCTTGGAATCATAAGCAGACCGGTATCTTGAGATCTTAATGTGTGCTCTGGTTTGTAAGTCATGATAAATTCAGACAAGTAAGCTAGACCTTGGCCATTTAATGCTTTATATATTAAAAGCAGGATTTTGAAATCTGCCCTAAACTTAACCGGGAGCCAGTGTAAGGATTTAAGAAATGGAGTTATGTGTTCATATTTTATTGTTTTTGTAATAAGTCTTGCAGCAGCATTTTGGATTAACTGGAGGCTGTATAAAGAACAGTTTGAACATCCAGTGAACACCACATTGCAGTAGTCAATCCTACTAGAAATAAATGCATGAATTTAATTTCTCAGAATCCTGTTTATTTAGAAAGCCACTTAATTTCCCAACATTTTTAAGATGGAAGAAACATGATTTGGACAACTTTGTAATATGCGCTTTATATGACATGCATATGACTGTATGACTTTGGAGAGAAGTGTCTGGCTCATAATTTTAAACTGTTAAATAAGTTGACAGCCTACAAGTCAGCCTGGTTTTACAAGGTCTTTTAGTATCATTGTTTTATTAAAATTACTTTATTTTGTGAATGAGTTATTGATGAAGTCATGGAGGTGTGGGTTAGTTTTGAGTAGATGAGATTTTTCTTCTTTTTAAACAGAGTATATGTAGTTGTTAATATATGTGTAAATGTCTATGCAAATATAGAAGATTCCCCTTGTGGATGCTGAAGTCGGAAACAATGGGAGACAAACACCTATTTAAAGTAAAAAGCAATTTCTTTATTCTTGGTGAGTCAAAGAGACTGCAGCCCCTCCCAGCTACAGCCTAACGTGGGGCCTCCCTCTATATACCTAGTTTGTGTATTAATAAAAAAAATATATATGGCAGTTCATTTTGAGGTTATACATAAATTATAATAGCTTGGGATTCCCTGAATTGGAATGTGTACATTGCCTCTTTCGGATAAAGAGGTTATCAGGGCACTCACAGTTTTAAGAAATATGCTGAAATAGTTTTAAGCAAGAATTCAGAAACTGTCATAACTGATTTATAATATCACAGGGTGTTCTGTGAGTATCAAGAGGTCAGCATTTTCTCATAAAAGAATGCAACTTAGTCCCTTATTCTGTGCACAAGCTTACAGTGGTGTGAAAAACTATTTGCTCCCTTCCTGATTTCTTATTCTTTTGCATGTTTGTCACACAAAATGTTTCTGATCATCAAACACATTTTACCATTAGTCAAATATAACACAAGTAAACACAAAATGCAGTTTTTAAATGATGGTTTTTATTATTTAGGGAGAAAAAATCCAAACCTACATGGCCCTGTGTGAAAAAGTAATTTCCCCCTTGTTAAAAAATAGCCTAACTGTAGTGTATCACACCTGAGTTCAATTTCCGTAGCCCCCACCCCCAGGCCTGATTACTGCCACACCTCTTTCAATCAAGAAATCACTTAAATAGGAGCTGCCTGACACAGAGAAGTAGACCAAAAGCACCTCAAAAGCTAGACATTATGCCAAGATCCAAAGAAATTCAGGAACAAATGAGAACAGAAGTAACTGAGATCTATCAGTCTGGTAAAGGTTATAAAGCCATTTCTAAAGCTTTGGGACTCCAGCAAACCACAGTGAGAGCCATTATCCACAAATGGCAAAAACATGGAACAGTGGTGAACCTTCCCAGGAGTGGCCGGCCGACCAAAATTACCCCAAGAGCGCAGAGACGACTCATCCGAGAGGTCACAAAAGACCCCAGGACAACGTCTAAAGAACTGCAGGCCTCACTTGCCTTAATTAAGGTCAGTGTTCACGACTCCACCATAAGAAAGAGACTGGGCAAAAACGGCCTGCATGGCAGATTTCCAAGACACAAACCACTGTTAAGCAAAAAGAACATTAGGGCTCGTCTCAATTTTGCTAAGAAACATCTTAATGATTGCCAAGACTTTTGGGAAAATACCTTGTGGACTGATGAGACAAAAGTTGAACTTTTTGGAAGGCAAATGTCCCGTTACATCTGGCGTAAAAGGAACACAGCATTTCAGAAAAAGAACATCCTACCAACAGTAAAATATGGTGGTGGTAGTGTGATGGTCTGGGGTTGTTTTGCTGCTTCAGGACCTGGAAGACTTGCTGTGATAGATGGAACCATGAATTCTACTGTCTACCAAAAAATCCTGAAGGAGAATGTCCGCCATCTGTTTGTCAACTCAAGCTGAAGTGATCTTGGGTGCTGCAACAGGACAATGACCTAAAACACACCAGCAAATCCACCTCTGAATGGCTGAAGAAAACAAAATGAAGACTTTGGAGTGGCCTGGTCAAAGTCCTGACCTGAATCCAATTGAGATGCTATGGCATGACCTTAAAAAGGCGGTTCATGCTAGAAAACCCTCAAATAAAGCTGAATTACAACAATTCTACAAAGATGAGTGGGCCAAAATTCCTCCAGAGCTGTAAAGACTCATTGCAAGTTATCGCAAACGCTTGATTGCAGTTATTGCTGCTAAGGGTGGCCCAACCAGTTGTTAGGTTCAGGGGGCAATTACTTTTTCACACAGGGCCATGTAGGTTTGGATTTTTTTTCCCCCTAAATAATAAAAACCATCATTTAAAAACTGCATTTTGTGTTTACTTGTGTTATATTTGACTAATGGTTAAATGTGTTTGATGATCAGAAACATTTTGTGTGACAAACATGCAAAAGAATAAGAAATCAGGAAGGGGGCAAATAGTTTTTCACACCACTGTAGATGATATGAGATGTCCTTGAAAGAGTTAAGAATCTGTGATAGGGGAATAATATATAAAGAGAAGAGTACAGGTCCAAGAACCGATCCCTGTGGCACTCCACGTGTCAAAGGAGCAGAGTCAGATGAAAAGCCAGCCACACCGACTGAGAAACTCCTATTTGACAAATAAGAGGAGAATCAGTCCAAAGCAATGTGTGTAAATGTGTAGAGTCCTTTAAGGTTGTAAATGGGAAATGCACTGTAGAAAAAAAAATGAACTGAACTGTGATCAGCAAAAGTATTAATGCCAGCATAAATACTTGAAATCAGTTTGTTGCTTTATTATCTCTGGTTTGTTAGAAGGATCATCCTGTACAGTTTTTTTCCATGCACTGGAAATACAAGAAGTTGAATTCCATAAATTAGAAAACCATGTATTCCCAATCCTTTACCTGATGCTTTGCTTTTAGCAGAAATGGGCATGCATGTATATGCAGAAAGAGAAACATACAATTTAACTTTGTGTTATTTTAAGTTTTTTCCGTTGCTTTTAAAAACGCTTTAGGTTACCCATGCCAGTGTAAAATCAATTATATTTTCTTTCCTTTAAGGTTACTGATGATGGAGTTATTGGACTTGTTACTGGTGTATGTTCTCAAAACATAAAGGTAAATGGAATTGCTTAAAAATATTAATTACTGTTTATATGTTAATTCTTATGTGAAAGGAGTTTACTTGTGATTAAATTATTCTAACAGTTAACTTTTTTGAAAATGTGCAATCTGATAATTTATTGTTATTGCAGTATCAATCAGAAGATTACAAGATGTAGCATTAGGAAGTTTGTATTTTCATATTGAGTGTTACAATAGCACCCCATATTGTATGATTTAAGGCATGTGGTCCTTTTCTGTTGTGGATGTGTAGAGATTTTCTTGTAAACATTTGGTGATCATCCTCTACAAATTAAATACACATTTGTGGAATGGGCACTTTCAGAAGTAGACAAGTACCTGGAGTAAGCAATATTATTTACTGTATTTTTTTGTGTGTGTGTGTGTGTTTTGTGTGGGTGTTTTTTTATGTTAATGCATTAAAGGCTTTATAAAATTTGCATGAGGATAAATTCAAAACTCCTTACTGACAGAAAGTAGTAGTTTAAAATTAAAAACTACATTAATATTAGACAGACATTTGGCAACGATGTATAACAAAAATTAAATAAAAGAGAGCAATAAACAGAACCAGCTGTTTTTAATATAACATAGAAAAACATGAAAGTGATGCTTTGTAAAAGAAGGGAAAAACAGAAAGTGTATGTTTTAATTTTCATGAAAATGAAAATACAGTAGCATAAAATATCAAAAACCCTCAAAGCAATGATATGATGAAAAATGTTATGTGCACTTTAATCAAATTAAACAATCTAAGACATACAACGAATTGTAAAAGAGACAATGAAAAAAGCCTCAAAAATGACCAATATATAAAAAAAAAATCAAAAGTACAATAATATTAAAAAGCAATTCTATGGAAAAAAAATATATTTCTGCATATACATTTGAATTTCTCCTTGAGGATTAATAAAGTAGCATGTCTAATTTTGTATAATTTAATCATCCTTTCTTACAGCACATTTTTATCTGTTTTGTGTTAGACATGGTGTCTTTTGTTGTGGTCATATAGATCAGATTAAGTGTTCTTCTAAAAATCTACAGGCTCATCGACATGGCCACATTAATACAAGCAGCAGTGCTATTGACCCTTGAATTCCATTGCTGCTCAGTTTTTGTCTTTTGAACATCTTGTTCCCAAGAGCAGGAAGGATAATCATACAGTATTTAATACATCTGCATTTAGCAAGAGTGAACATGGTCATGATATGTTTCTAGTTTTACATTGTTTATCTGTATGTAATCGGATTAGTTTCAAAAAATATTTTTTTAAATGCCCCCTAAAAAAGTTCTTTGTAAATTTTGTGAAATTTTGGGTTTGAAGATGATGATCTACAATCATGAATAATTATACTGTAGTTACTCTTAGTGCCTCTTTAAAAGTTGTTAATGCATTTGTTCCAGTTAATTATGTTGAATTGATGCACGCTTAACCAGCATGGCTATGACGGCCTTCTGCGGCCACACTCCATACCAGGGGTCACCAACTCCTGTCCTGGGGGACCCCAGTGAATGCAGATTTTCATTCTAAAGTTTTTCTTAATTAGTGACCTCTTTTTGCTGCTGATTTTGCTGCTGGTGTGCAATTACTGCTGATGAAAATAATAATACTGTCACTGTACTCATGTGTCTGCAATTATTAATTATGTAGACTACCTCAAGTGAAAGATATAGCAAACTTAAAGTTTGAAATTGACCCCTTAGTGATTTAAGTTTTAGAATGTACACGGGAGAATATGAGGAAAACCTGGAAGGTATTCTTAAGGCATGTTGTCACAATTAGTGGGTGATTAGATATAATACATGCTTTTTTGTCCTATATACTTTGATATTTTTATGATAACATCCCTTGTTTATGTTTTGTTGCTCACAGTATGGCACATTGGGGCCATCATTGAGCGTTTGATACATTTTATTACTATTTAGGTACATGAAGTTATGGATATATTAATTTAAGTTGAGGAAAGAACACAGAATACACCCAGCTCTCTTTGTTTTTGTGCAGAGTGAGACTAGGTAGGCCAGCTTACCACTGTTATGTTACAGCCAAGGTTTGTACCCTGGCTTATGTTTATTTTATGTTTTATTATTGTTTTTCTCCATGTGTATTTGTTTTTATGTTAATTTTATTAAAACATTTTATGTTTAGTAATTTAAGTATTGTGGACTAAAGTTTAAATCTATTTTTTACTTTTTGTGGGTGAAACCCCAAGAGGCACAGTCATCATGAGTCACTACGTTCAGGCAAAGTTAAGCTTTTATATTGAGGTTGGTCCCAGTAATTTGTCATTGAAGTCTGTGGAGTATAGCTCTTAGCCGTGAGTAGTGTATTAAATTCACAGGTTACTGTGAATGCATTGCTTGTGATTTTTAGACTTCCTTTTTAAGCATATCCTTTTGCCTCATTTTGGCCATTTTGCCTTGTTTTGCCATTTTTATTTCTTCCTTTGTTTATTTATTACATTCTATGAATTAAAAGAACCTAGAAAAAAACAGAAACCATGTAGATTGAAAGATATAAACAAAACTATGATGAGCATGTATTTGTGCATTTGGGATATTCTTGCATTTTCAATGCCAGTACCCCATTTTGGGGCTGAACAGGCCTGAAAGCCTGCCTCTTGAGTTTTGGGGTCTGGCTGCCTGGGGTGAGACCTGATTCTGTGGATAACCAGTGAAGTTCCTGGTCTAGCTGTTGATTTTTGAGGCTATGAACCTTTTAGAAAGACAAATACTAAAGAGAAGCACAACCAAAAACTATATTATTTCCTTCCTTTTATTGAGAAAAAAATTCTAGAAATATTTAACAACTATTCATGACTTTGCTACAAAAGAAGAACATGTTGGCAGTAATGTAGTGTTGTCATTCATTACTATATTTATTGAGTGTATGGGTTTTGAGCTGGTTGATATACCTAAAATGAACTTGCTTAATGGAAAAAATGTTGCTGCTATTCATGCTCAACTAATGAAAAGTTAAGGCTTTGAACTATTGTAATAATCCCCATCAAATTTCATCTTGTCAGTTCTTCCCCTAGCTTAGCACCTAGCTCTTTAAATTTGTTATGCAGAACTAGCAGTCTACCTTTATCTACAGTATATCACTAGTTCCAATGGTCTCCCCTCAGTGCACCAATAAGTCAAACACACAATATTACACTGCTTATTCCTGAGTGTCAATTTCATGCTAACTGATTTTCCTTCTATCAGTACTTCCTTTTTGTATTGGGCTGGTTTACTTTTGTCCAACTGGAGCTTAACTCAGCCAACACTCCAGAAGTGTCTGATCACTGTTTAGGCCCCGCAAAGTGTGCTCTTTTAACCCTGATCTTTTGTCCAACCATTACCTACCTGCCCAAATTCTCTAGACTTAGATTTAGTCACTGTAGGGTGCATGCTGTGTAGAGAACAATCAAAAGACAGCATTAGTAGTTTGGTGTGCTTTGTTAGACTGCAGAATTTGGCCTCACTCGGGTGATAAACAGAGCAAAAATACAGGACTGAAGGTCCAATTAAGCTTGTCTTAGTGGGTTGCTTCTTGCAGGTAGCATTCTCCTTCTGGTCATGTTGTTTCTTAAATTGGTCCTGGGGCAGCAACCCTACTCAAGGTGCTGGATTATCTTGCAAATCTTGTACATGTAAGCCTCCTGTAGACTAGCATTCAAGATGTTAAAATAAGACTGACATTTTATTGGCCTTATTTTAGTAAGTTGTTTGGGTCAAACAGTTTATATAGAATTTTAAATTGATTTGCTGTTTGATCTCTATTGACACTCTCTAATCACCTGTATCAGCTGTTGTTAATATTTTTAAATAATTTGGACTTCACTGTTACTCACACACTTGCTGTGGAGTATCTTTCAAATGTATGAAGGTCATCTCCTGCTTAACATCCTTTCTTCTGTTCATTTTCCAATTGGCCTGTCTTTCCTGATCCCCAAAAAAGATATTTCCTCTCCCTTTTACCTTCTAGCACAAATGCTACCTTCATTATATTTCATTTTATGTCCTTCCCATCATAGAATGTACTCTCTGCCACTTTGCTTAGTGTGTACACTCACCAGTTTTAACATGATGTAACTGACTAATGTAGTATTCTCTTGGTGTATTTTCTGCAATATTTTGTCTTTCTAAAGGATATACAGGTAGTCCCTGTATACGGTTACGGACATCCGACCTACAACTTACGAACAGGGCCACAGCTGCGACGCATGCACCTCAGTAACTGCCGCTCCGTCATTTTTGGCCTCGGGACACTGCAAACGGAGGCTGGAGGGGGGTGATTTCACTGCTTGCGCAGTGTAGTGTCCCTCAGGCGGCTCCCGGCAGCAAGCGGTGACCCATGGTCAATAGTCACCGGGTCCACAGCTACCGCTCGTGCGAAGGACTTGCTTGATGGAGTGGAGGGGGGCATTTCACTACCTGTCTTTGGCCGCACCGTGTCCTTTCGCGGTGGGCGGACGCTGCAGACAGCAGCAGAGTTGACTGTGTGGTGGGCGAATGGTGAACCACCCCTCAACACCCCCATTCATTCTCAATAGCAAGCCTGCTTGTACTGTTACACACATAGCAGGAAGTTGTCTCTCATTCGGTACATTAGACGTTCTGATTACGGATGCCTTCCTGCTGTGATAGCGTGTAAAGTGCTGTGCAGAAGAGCTTATCTTAAGTTTTTGTCTTCACCCCTTCAAAAATGTCTCTGAAACACAAATCTGATGCAAGTGCTGCTGATACAGTAAAGAAGAGAAAAACCATCACCATTGAAAATAAAGTAGAAGTAATAAAAAGGTCAGAGAGAGGTGAAACTCCATCATTCATTGGCAGAGCACTTGGTTACAGTTGGTCAACAATAGCAATTATTAAAATAATGTACCTGCTCCAACATACATACAAATTCAACTTAAGTACAAACCTACAGTCCCTGTCTTGTACATAACCCGGGGACTGCCTGTATATTACTTATGTAATTTGAGCAATGGAAATGCTGATGAATTACATGGCTTACTGTCAGCCTGTGTTGCCATGTATTGCATTTGCAGCAAAGTAAGTAAATGCCCCTTCAGACACTCATACCAACATATTCAAAGCTACTCCTGTGTGGTGACAAAAAACTTCTAAATGGGGAAAAAAGTTGTAAAAAGTCATGAACTGCCTTGTGGTATCAACCAAAAATAGTTATTCGTGGTTAAAATTAACATTGCACATAGAAATAACATTCAGCCTTTAACCACTAAAAAAAAACATCAAACATGCTGCAAATGCTCTGACATCAGGAGAATTTTGATAGTTTCTTTAGTGACTGCAGAGGGTTGGACTGGTAATTGTCATAAATACAGGTAAAGTATTAGAGAGCTTCTTAGGCTAACTAGCAATTGCGCATTTAGATGTGATGACTGTTTGTGAACTGCCCTTTAAATATTTTAAAGAAGCCATTGGCAAGTGCATGTGTACATTTAATAGAATAAATTATCATTTTAAACTGACTTCATTAAACAAAAATAGACTGAGCAGGAAGGAGAAGGCAGCTGGTAAAAGATGAGCTAGTGGTCATTAATGTAGTCAGTATGTAAAATACAGTGTGGTAACTATTAGTGCTCCACTATTGACTGATCAATGAAATATTAATCCAGTATCTTAGAATCTATACTAATAAAAGGCAAAGCCCTCACTGACTCACTCACTCACTGACTCATCACTAATTCTCCAACTTCCCGTGTAGGTAGAAGGCTGAAATTTGGCAGGCTCATTCCTAACAGCTTACTTACAAAAGTTGGGCAGGTTTCATTTAGAAATTCTACGCGTAATAGTCATAACTGGAAGCTATTTTTCTACATATACTGTAATGGAGTTGAGCTCGAAAGCTGTGGGGGCGGAGTTTCGTGTGACATCATCATGCCTCCCACGTAATCACGTGAACTGACTGTCAACGCAGTATGTAGAAAACCAGGAAGAGCTCCAAAAAGCGCTGAAGAAAACATGCATTATATAATTCAGAAGGCAGTGAAACAATAAGAAGCGAGTGAGTGACAGATACAACCATATTCATGAGTGCTGCTACTTCAGAAACAAAGCACGGTGTAAACCTAAACTTTAAATTAAGTTCATAGACAGGCTGCCGCTGGCGTTTGTCATGCCCACGGGTAATGCGGGATACAAGTTTAATGAGGACGCAGGATATAAACGAGAGTTTTGATCACTTTGTAACTAAGTTAAAATTGCAGGTGAGAGGCTGTGCTTATGCAAATTCTGAGAGACTGTGTTTGTGGGGGATTGACAGTTAAGGCGGGTTGGGGAGTCACGTCATCATCTCCCCTCCCATTCACCTCATTTCGCTCTGAGCTGCGCTCCGCAGCTAACGCAGTGTTCCGACTTTGTGACGCTGCCACCAAATACTCACAGAAAAATCCACAAGTTAATACACACGCTGTGTCTAGAGTTTCTCCACACTGAATCCTCCAGGCACTACTTACAAAAGGTTACATTGACAATCGTGTTATTTTTTAAATAGTTCCTTTTCTTAGCACAAGCACAGCTGAGAAGCTTCGATGCATGTGCTCCATAACGCGTTAAAAATCACGCATTTAATCACAAGCAAAGGGGAACTTCTGTCAATGCATGATTTCCTGGTACACGATTACATTAATCAGCGCTTCCCGATTCATTTTAGCCTCGCACCCCCTTGGTTTGAGAAGAAGTATGAAAATATATGAGGTTAACACAGAAAAACAGATCACCAATTGAAGCTTTATGAATAATCGATTCGCCATCAATAGTTGTTTTGGTAAAGCCATACTCAGTGTAATCCTCCTTCCATTTTATAATTTTTCCGCCACTAGCCATGATTAAATGAACGGTAAAAAAGTAAGAGTGAAGCGAGGGTGATTTATTCAGGCAGGCAGGCGACATTTGGATATAAGTAGCTTCTATTTAGTCGCCAGAAATATCTTTGTTAGGAATGGAAGTTGAATTTAGTCTTTAAATTTCTATAGTAAAGAAAAAGTTATGCAATGATGACTACATTTAACTATATAAAGTCAAAAATTGTATATATAAAGTCATTCGCGAATATATAAAGTCAAAACTTGATTATATAAAGTCACGTCGGTATATAAAGTAGCGGTATATATAAAGTCAATACTTGTTTCTGAATATATAAAGTCAAAACTTGAATATATAAAGTCAGCGCTGGAATATATAAAGTCAAAACTTGAATATATAGCCTAAAGTCATTCCCAAATACAAACCGAATTCCAAAAAAGTTGGGACACTAAACAAATTGTGAATAAAAACTGAATGCAATGATGTGGAGATGGCAAATGTCAATATTTTATTTGTAATAGAACGTAGATGACAGATCAAACGTTTAATCCGAGTAAATGTATCATTTTAAAGGAAAAATATGTTGATTCAAAATTTCACGGTGTCAACAAATCCCAAAAAGTTGGGACAAGTAGCAATAAGAGGCTGGAAAAAGTAAATTTGAGCATAACGAAGAGCTGGAAGACCAATTAACACTAATTAGGTCAATTGGCAACATGATTGGGTATAAAAAGAGCTTCTCAGAGTGGCAGTGTCTCTCAGAAGCCAAGATGGGTAGAGGATCACCAATTCCCACAATGTTGTGCAGAAAGATAGTGGAGCAATATCAGAAAGGTGTTACCCAGCGAAAAATTGCAAAGACTTTGCATCTATCATCATCAACTGTGCATAACATCATCCAAAGATTCAGAGAATCTGGAACAATCTCTGTGCGTAAGGGTCAAGGCCATAAAACCATACTGGATGCCCGTGATCTCCGGGCCCTTAAACGACACTGCACCACAAACAGGAATGCTACTGTAAAGGAAATCACAGAATGGGCTCAGGAATACTTCCAGAAACCATTGTCAGTGAACACAATCCACCGTGCCATCCGCCTTGCCAGCTGAAACTCTACAGTGCAAAGAAGAAGCCATTTCTAAGCAAGATCCACAAGCTCAGGCGTTTCACTGGGCCAGGGATCATTTAAAATGGAGTGTGGCAAAATGGAAGACTGTTCTGTGGTCAGACGAGTCACGATTCAAGTTCTTTTGGAAATCTGGGACGCCATGTCATCCGGACCAAAGAGGACAAGGACAACCCAAGTTGTTATCAACGCTCAGTTCAGAAGCCTGCATCTCTGATGGTATGGGGTTGCATGAGTGCGTGTGGCATGGGCAGCTTGCATGTCTGGAAAGGCACCATCAATGCAGAAAAATATATTCAGGTTCTAGAACAACATATGCTCCCATCCAGACGTCATCTCTTTCAGGGAAGACCCTGCATTTTTCAACAAGATAATGCCAGACCACATTCTGCATCAATCACAACATCATGGCTGCGTAGGAGAAGGATCCGGTACTGAAATGGCCAGTCTGCAGTCCAGATCTTTCACCTATAGAGAACATTTGGCGCATCATAAAGAGGAAGGTGCGACAAAGAAGGCCCAAGACGATTGAACAGTTAGAGGCCTGTATTAGACAAGAATGGGAGAGCATTCCTATTTCTAAACTTGAGAAACTGGTCTCCTCGGTCCCCAGACGTCTGTTGAGTGTTGTAAGAAGAAGGGGAGATGCCACACAGTGGTGAAAATGGCCTTGTCCCAACTTTTTTAGGATTTGTTGACACCATGAAATTCTGAATCAACATATTTTTCCCTTAAAATGATACATTTTCTCAGTTTAAACTTTTGTTCCGTGATTTATGTTCTATTCTGAATAAAATATTAGAAGTTGCCACCTCCACATCATTGCATTCAGTTTTTATTCACGATTTGTATAGTGTCCCAACTTTTTTGGAATCCGGTTTGTATATAAAGTCAAAACCTGAGTATATAAAGACAGCGTTGAAATATTTCGGAATATATAAAGTCAGCGCTGGAATCTATAAAGTCAAATTTTGAATATATACAGTCAGCGTCGGAATACAGGCTATAAAGTAAGCGCTGCAATATATAAAGTCAAAACTTCAATATATAAAGTCAGTGTCGGAATATACAAAGTCAGCGCTGGAATATCCATCCATTTCCCAACACGTTAAATCCGACCACAGGGTCACGGGGGTCTGCTGGAGACAATCCCAGCCAACACTGGGCGCAAGGCAGGAATCCAATCCTGGGCAGGGCACATGCATCATTTTCAAAACATTAACCGAACAGTGTTTTTTTAATTTATTTTTCTGAATACGTTTTTGTTAACTTAGTTCAGTTCAGAGTCGTTTCAATCAATAGATTTTGACTTTCACTTTATGTATTCAGGAGTGAGTTTATATACTCCGTTGTTGACTTTATATAATCAGGAATGACTTTATAAATTCCGAAACTGACTTTATATATTCAAGTTTTGACTTTATATAGTCAGAAAAAAGTTTTGACTTTATGTATACCGATCCTGACTTTATACAGTATATTCAAGTTTTGACTTTATATATTCAGGAATTACTTTATATATTCAAGTTTTGACTTTATATATTCTGACGCCGACTTTATATATTCACAAAATCAATTTATTTGGCTGTTTGGCACCCCATAGTATATGTGTGTGTGTATATATGTATGTATGTATGTATGTGTATATATATATATATATATATATATATATATATATATATATATATATATATATATATATATATATATATATATATGTATGCCAGCAACACTCATGACAATGACAAACAATTACATTGTCAATCATGTTACGTTATTATTAAAATGTTTCCTTTTCTTTTTACTTCTCCGCTGCCAAGCGCAGGTATTTTGCTATATATATATATATAGATATAGATATCTGCGGTGGGTTGGCACCCTGCCCAGGATTGGTTCCTGCCTCGTGCCCTGTGTTGGCTGGGATTGGCTCCAGCAGACCCCCGTGACCCTGTATTCGGATTCAGCGGGTTAGAAAATGGATGGATGGATATAGATATAGATATAGATATAGATATAGATATAGATAGATAGATAGATAGATATATAGAGATATGACAACAACACTCATTTCAAAGACAAAACAATTACATTAACAATCATGTTACGTTATTTTTAAAATGTTTCCTTTTCTTTTTCATTACTTCTTTAACACACTACTTCTCCGCTGCGAGGCGCGGGTATTTTGCTAGTATGCAATAAATTAGCTATGAAAACACCATAAGGTAAGGTACTGTATTTGTGTCCTAAGTAGGTGAATTGCATCATACTCGGATCCGCTATCTACAAACAAAATCCATGCAGTCTTGAACTTCTGATCAAAGTCATGTAGACCAGACACTTTTCATTATACCTCTGCATATAGACACTGTGTGTGTGCAATGTTAAAATGTTTATTTCATCATGGGAGTTAAAGTATTGTACCTTGTGAACCAATTTGCAACCCTTTCACAGACCAGCACTGCACCTCCAGTTAGTTATGAATGCAGAAGGCAGAAGAAGCATGCTAATTTCAGGATAAAACAGTGTTCCTGTATAAAGTGAACATTCACAGTACAATGGTATTACCAATCTCCATGATGTTCTGCTTTCCACTGTCACACTGTTCTAAATCACTAGTGGTCATTTGGAGCTTCTATTTGTGCATTTTCCTTGAAAGTCTCTACCCCGTTTCTTGAAATCTTTTGAGGCTACTGGGTGGATGTGCCTCCTTTCCCTGCTGACCCTGCCTGTGACAAGTTAGCAGATAGCTGCCCTCCCACCTAACCTGTCAATAGTTGTCTACCAGCTGCTATAATATTTTGTTGCAAACCCAATAGTAGACATAGAGTTATTTACAGCACCATAGCATGATTTTAAAAATCACAGTTTTGATGTTCACAAGGTCAAGGGGGGGTGGGGGCAGTAGGCCAAAAAGATTAATGACAGACTATTCCTTTTACATTTACATGTACTGTATTTATGTAGCAGTTGTTTTTATCCTGGGTAACTTATGAATTATACTTGCATAAATATAAATAAGTGTGAGCTCTTTAAGTACATTGGTTATGTTAATCCATAGTGCCGATCGAAAAAGTACTTAGGAAGTTAGTTTAGTCCACTAATAAAACATTGTTTTGAAAAAAATAGTCCGTCAATGTCAGATTCTAGATTTAATCATTTGAATTTTCAGTCCATTACAACTAAAGATGTGTTCTTTTTCATCACTTTCATGCCAGTGCTGAGTAGTTGAGTGGTATATTTGCTAACTTGCAGATATGGCATCATCAGACAAACAAGGAAGACAGACTTCGGAGAGCTTGGTGATGCATGTAATGTAAAAGTGGAATTGGAAGTTCACTGAGCTCTTTCATGTAGCCACCCAGCAAGTTAAAAAGAGAACTTTTAATCTGTTTAATGGAATTGACCCAAAAGGCATTAGCCACTATTTGTAAAGTGCTGTTTTGTTTTGTTTTTTTTTGTTTTTTTTACCAGTTTCCAAAGAAAATGTAGTTTTCAGGACAATGAAATAAAGTCATTTAGTTTAACCTTTTACTCTAAATGCAGGTCAAATATAGTCACTAGCAGGCCATCTCAGAATATGTTAGGGCTGAGCAGGCTATTGTCAGGTAAGCAGAAGTAAACAGCAGATTAAAATAAATCTTATGCAGGGTTGGCCAGTTTGACTATATAGTTATAAATGCCTTGTACTCTCATTTTTACTTTCATGTAAGTAGAAGCTGAGTAATGGGGTCAAAAATTCGTTATTTAGTTCAGTTCAATTTCTGACTGTACAATTTTCAAAACATTGGACATTGGCAATAAGCTACCCTGTCTATCAATACAGCTTACTTTATTTGACCCAATGTTTTCAGTTTCAAATGAATTAATCAATTAATTGAATTAACAACAAATTAAATCTTATTTAAGATGTTCAATTATTCAATTTCCTGTTTATTTTACTCTGCATTTATTTGTGTACATATTATTACACCAGTTACTGTGCCTAATTCTATATTATTGCACAGTACAATTGGTTGTATTGTATTGTAAAATCCTCTGTTGAGTAATTTCCTGTGGTATCACTAAAATGTAATCTGTATGAAAGTACTGTATGGATCATTCCATACTGATTTTATCAGTTGTTGTCATTTGAATTTATTTTAACTGTTTTGGGTAATAGTTCAAAAATGACCCTGAGTTATTTGGAATATTCTTCTTAGATAGCAAAATTAAGAGGCTGCAAGTTTAGTTTTTAAATAATGTATTAAACAACTGCTTTAAACAAACAAAACAAACAAGTTGTGTTACAGAGAAATCATGGTACAGGAATGGATCTTTGGTCAAAAGGAGATCACCTTAAATAAAATCTCTTTACCTTACAGTACCAAAATGTGATATGACCACTTAAAGTCTTAACCCTGGTTATATACAGAAAGGCTAGGAAAGGAAAAAATAGATTTCTATTGTTACTTTATTGATTCAGTTATATCCTCGCTTTCATTAGTAGTTAATTGTATTCACAGAGTGTGTCCTGAGACTTTGCAAGCAATTTATTTTTGCATCTGTTAGTGACTGCATAATTTCAACTGGCAAGGAGTGCAATTTATAACTATTTAGGTACATCATGCATTAAAAAACAGTTGTTTAATTATCTGTTTAACTGTTTGTGATAAAATTGTCTCTGGTAATAGCAATGATTTTCCAACTCTTTGCTGAATTTAATGGAAGACTAGGGGGCATTGCTCCCTGCTCGCTTCGCCAACCCTTAACCCCGCCTGAGCTTCGTGCCATTGTGAAGAGGGGGGCTGAACACCCCCCAAGGAGATGCATCCGCTCCTCCGAAACCACTCTTAAACGGTGATACAATGGGATACAAATACATTTTTTTTTAACTCCTCTTTGCTCGATCAGCTGTTGGCTTGAAGTAAAAGAGAAAATGCATGTTTTCTTGAAATATTTAAACAGTCCAAATTGCAGTTGTCATAATGATCCAGTTCTTAAAACAGTAATTGGGCTTGTCAAATCAGTTTTTCCCTTTCTCAACAGTTTTTTTCATCACTTCAGTTTTTTTTTTTATTGCTTACAGTGTAATCAGTTCTTTTATTAGAATTGATAAACTGTCAGCTGTCCTTTTAGTAAATCCAGGAACAAATTACAAATAAGTCATTGGATAATAACATTTTTGTTACACGCAAACAAGATGTTTTCTTCATTCTATTGCAGATATTTCAGTTAAGAAAAATTGATATACGTTTCGAGTTTGTTCTGCAAAACACCATGTAGAAATAAGAATTTAACTTAATATATGATAAATTAGAAGGTTGTGAGTACTAAAGATGTGGAAGTTTCAAAACTGGCTTGAATCAATTGTATGTTCATACCGGGTAGTAAAGTGAAAAAACTAAGTTATTTTAAAGAGTAGTTTAATAAATTGATTAGTTTTAAACTAAGAAGCTGCACCATACTAAGTCGATGCCGCAGAATAGACTTCTCTGGCCAAGGCGATAACAAGGACTACACTTGGGGTGAATTCTTTAAAACTCACTTTATAAACCCTCCACAGGTTTTATACTAACAAACTATAACATTTTTCAACAATGTCCACAGAAAGGGACTTCACTTTTTATTGACATATCACAATTCCAGTGGGTCTCAAGTTTACATACACTTTGTTAATATTTTGTAACACTGCCTTTAAATCATTTCACTTGAGCCAAATGTTTTGGGTAGCCTTCCACAAGCTTATTACAATAGGTTGGTGGAATTTTGGCCCATTCCTCCAGACAGAGCTGGGGTAACTGGGACAGATTCGTATGCCTCCTTGCTCGCACACTTTTTAAGTTCTGCCCTCAAATTTTCAATCAGATTGAGGTCAGGGCTTTGCGTTGGCCACTCCAATACCTTGACCTTATTGTTCTTAAGCCATTTTGACATAACTTTGTTATGTCCCTGTTTTTATGTTCTGTCTCTCTATTCTTCCATCCATTATCCAACCCGCTGTATCCTAACTACAGGGTCACAGGGGTCTGCTGGAGCCAATCCCAGCCAACACAGGGCGCAAGGCAGGAAACAAACCCCAGGCAGGGTGACAACCCACCACAGGACGTGCACACACACACACACCAAGCACACACTAGGGACAATTTAGAATTGCCAATGCACCTAACCTGCATGTCTTTGGACTGTGGGAGGAAACCGAAGCACCCGGAGGAAACCCACACAGACACGGGGAGAGCATGCAAACTCCTAACTGCAAGGCAGCAGCACTACCCACTGCGCCACCGTACCGCCCCCTCTATTCTTGCTGGATCCATTTCTGATCTTTTTCTGTTTTCCTCTATTTCATCAACACCAGATAGTCTTGTTGACTGTTATAACTCAGCTCTTCATTCAGCACTAGATAAAACAGCTCCTTTAAAAGATAAGGAGGTTTCTTTTAAGTGTTTATCTCCATGGTACAATTCAGAATTACAGTCTAGGAAAGCAGCCGGCCTGCGCCTTGAGAGAATGTCACATAAGACTGACACCACTGTGCATATCCAGGCTTTCTCTGACCACCAGAGGCTTACAGAGATGCACTAACTGCAGCCAAGAACACACATTATGACAAAATAATAGAAAGTGGCAATGATAACCTGAGGCTTTTGTTCACCGTAGTTAATAAACTACTTCAACCTGCATCTGACCCAATTATGTACATCACTGATGACTGAAAAATTCCTCCACTTTTTCCGTAATAAAATTAAAGATCTAAATAATTCAACATAAATCCATCATCTGTTTATATCTTCCCTTGTCTTCCCACTGCATCCAGCTTCTTTTCTAAATTTTCACCAGTCACATCTGCATGTGTTAATGACCAGCATTGTAAGATGTGGCCTACTATTTGTGTACTGGACCCCATCCCCACTACACTTCTTAAATCCTGCCTTCATACCATAATCCTGACTGTTACAACAATAATAAATACATCCCTCAACTCTGGGTTTGTACCAGCCACTTTTAAAATTGCTTCTGTAACTCCAGTGTTAAAAAGGTCTGGTCTTGATGCTGACAATCTTAACAATTTTCTACTGCCCAATCTCTCACTTACCTTTCCTGTCAAAAGTTCTAGTACGTGTTGCAGCCTCCTACCTCAACAATTACTTAACTTATAATACATTTATTGGAACCCTTTTAGTCTGGTTTCAGGGCATAGCACAGCTGTGAAACTGCTCTTCTTCAGGTAACTAATGATTTGCCTTTGGCAGCAGACTCTGGACAAACCAGCATATTAATTTTGTTAGATCTGAGTGAAGGATTTGACAATGACAGACATGACATTCTACTGTCCAGAATGGAGAACATGCTGGGTATCTCTGTCACTGCCCTCCAGTGGTTTAAGTCTAGTCTCACTGACAGGCAAGAGTTTGTTAGTCTTGGCAACAGCAGGTCCAGCTCAGTGCTGGTCATACAAGGGGTTCCTCAGAGCTTTGTCCTTGGCCCTCTGCTCTTCTGTATATATATGCTTCCCCTTGGTGATATTAATTTGTAGCTATGGACCGCGTTATCTTATTTTAATGCAAATTTCAGTGAAATTTAAACCTGGATGGAGCAGAACTCTTTAAAATTAAATTGCAACACATCTGAACTCCTGCAAATTGGCACTAAAGCGCAACTTAAGCAAATTAGCTCCTTCTCCGTCAATTTTGACGGTGATCTCATTAGAACTTCTTCTAATGCAAGGAATTTTGGTGTCATACATAATGTTTCCACCACCAGTGTTGATGGTGAGTATGTTGTTCTTTGGCTTGCAAGCCTCACCCTTTTTCTTCCAATATAACAATGGTCATTATGGCCAAAGAGTTCTGTGTTGGATTCATCGCACCAGAGGTAATTTCTCCAGAAGATAAGATCTTTGTCCTCATGTGCCACTACAGACTGCAGTCTGGCATTTTTATGGAGGCCTTGGAGCAGTGGCTTTTTTACTTGCTGAGCAGCCTTTCAGGTTATGCCGATACAGGACTCATTTTACTATGGACATGGAAACTTGTCTGTTTCCTCTAGGATCTTCACAAAATCCTTTGCTGTTGTTATGAAATTAATTTGTAATTTCTGTGCCAAAGTATGTTCTTCTCTAGGAGACAGAATGTGTCTCTAGGTATGAGAGCTATGTGATCCCGTGGTGTTTATATTTGCATATTATTGTTTGTACAGATAATCGTAGAATCTTCAGGCATTTGGAAATTGTTCCCAAGAATGAAGTAGATTTATGGAGTTTCATATTTTTTTTCTGAGGTCTTGGCTGATTTCTTTTGCTTTTCTCATTATGTCAAGCAAAGAGGCAGTGAGTCTGATGGTAGGCCTTAACCATACATTCACATGTTGACTCTAATTAGGCTATCAGAATTGAATTGTCTAATTGCTCAAAGACTTGACATCATTTTGTGGAATTTTTCCAAGCTGTTTAAAGACACAGTACACAAAGAGTATGTAAACTTTTGACCCACTGGAATTGTGATATAGTCAATATAAAGTGAAATAATCTGCCTGTGAACATTATTGGAAAGAATTACTTTTGCCCTGCACAAAATAGATGGCACCCTGCCCAGGGATTTGTTCCTGCTTTGCGCCCTGTGTTGGCTGGGATTGGCTTCAGCAGACCTCTGTGTTAGGATATAGCGGGTTGGAGAATGACTGACTGACAAAGTAGATACCTTAAATGATATGCCAAATTTATAGTATAAAATCTGTGGAGGGCTTATTAAGTGAGTTTTAAAGAATTCACCCTAAGTATCTGCAAACTTGTGACATTAGCTGTATCTGGTGTGATCTCATTAATAAAGTTTCTGTTCTCACTTTTATATTCTGTTGTTATGTACTATTTTATTTTAAAAACATTTCATAGTTTCAATATGCACTCACCTTGGTTTAGTTCATGATGCATAGCTGGTAAACTGACGTTCTTTGAGGTTCTGTGTTTCTACAGCTGCTTAGTTACATCCTGAAGGACATGGTCTGTAGTCAGCAAAAAGGAGAAGAAAACAACCGTTTTACTTTCAGAGTGACTTAATTTTCTAGTAATAACAATTTCACACATGGTTTTCCTGGTCTTGATAAAGATTAATAATGTAAGACACATGGACAGAATAATCCAAGAAATTTTACCAAACATAAATGTCCTTTGGAATCTGAATCACTCATTTTATTGATTGGTTATAATTATTCACTAATTTTTTAGTTTGTTTTTCTTGTTGCAATCCACAGTATAATTCAGTTGATTGAAGTATATTGGTGTTTCTGAGAATCTGAGAGAATTCTGAACAGATTTCAATGTAATGTCCTCATTTGCTTAATGCCTAGGAGATTCACATGGGCCGGTGTACCAATGTGACAGCCGAGGCAGTGGAGGCCGTCCTTACCTGCTGTCCCCAGATTAAGATTTTACTTTTCCATGGATGCCCCTTGGTTAAAGGTTAGTGAGAATGATTAAAAAGTTCATTACTACTACATATTCAAAAGCTCCATGTTTCAATGCTGTGAGAGATGTTGTTTTTTTTTTTATTTTTGTTGTGTTTGAACATAGAAAATATTCTTTTGAACAAGTTTAGTAGATTCATGAATTCCAATCTGACAAACTACTCTGAAGTTTTGCACTTCAGAACAGAAATCAACAAAAATTGAATTTCTTCCAGATGAAATAGTGGTGCAGCTCCTAGTGTTGCCTTCTTTGTTGGAAATACCTTCATGCAAGCCTTTCTCTGTTGTCTGACTAACTACACTAGTAGATGGAGAAATGTTTGTCCATAAATCTTCAGTGATTTTGTTTTCAACTGTTTAAAGTTGGATGTACATTTATGAAACCTCTCAACGTTTGACTTTACCCAAAGCACTGAGATCTGAGCTATGGTACAATTCATCTATTCCTGGAGTTTTATTTGAGACATTCTGTATAATTGAGGAGTTTGTGGCACGTGATATCATCTTCTAACACAAAGAGTTTTGTTTTAAGACAGGAGTCAGGAAGCACTTTTTTTAAGAGAAAGATTCATGGAAATCTGGAACAAAGTGTGAATTGATAATGCTGACACAGAAACCTTGAGAACTTTTCAAGTTTATCTTGGTGAACTATTGGAAGAACTTAGCTATTGGCTCACTAATCAAGCTTGATGGACTGAATGATCTTCTCTCTTTTCTCAAACATCTCGTGTTAATAATGGCAAGATGCCCACATCTTGAAGCAGCACATAACATAAAATATTTCCACTGCCATTCTGGTATATAGCCCTTCTCTCCAAAGGTATTTCTGGTGAGGTCTGGCATAGTGGCAAAGTAACTCTGAGCTGTCTGTGTAGAGCACGTTGTTCTATGGTCACATGATTCTCCGCAAACTGCAGCCGTGCATTTATATGTTTTACAGAGCTGAGGCGTTTACTTTTCTCATCTCCTTTTTAGACCAAGTTTGCAAAAACTTTTTTTTTCTCACAACTGACTCTTTAAGTTTGAGGATAACTGTGCCAAGAGATCATTTTAGATCCGTTGATCAATGTGGTCTCTGCATTAAGGGCATGTGGGACACTGACTCAAATCTCCCAGCAGATGGCATTAAGTATGTGTTAAATTCACCTCAGCAATTTCACATATTTTAAAAATGTTTTTAACAAACTCAACTTGGTCATAATATTCATATTTTTCTACTTTCTGTGATGTGCTCAATTGAATTTCTTATTTAAAAAGAAGACTTCTTTTTCGATCATGTAAAAATGTTGCTTGTGCCTGGCACCTCTTGCCTATATCTGTCTGACTTGGTCAGGTCCTTCAAGTCTGCAGTGTTCTTGCCATGCCATTGCTCGTGTGTGCGCATGTGCAGCCTAAACTTTTCAGTTCCACCTTGGAGCCTGAAGACTATAGCTCTTTTAACACTAGAATTACAAGAGCCTACGAGAAAACTCGTAAATCCGGCCCACCTTAAATCCGTTCGCACCTCTCCGTCAGCGTCTTTTGTCCTGTAAATGTGCCGATTCAGAAAAGCAGCCTGCTATTCCATCCCTGCACCGTTGCAAAACTTTCACAAACTTCTCCCAGCTAATGCCTTGTTTGATTATTTGGGAGTGAACTGCTGGAGTTTTAGAGTGGAAATAATAGATCATTATTTGGAACACATGCATTTCATGAGTGTTCTGTTTCTACAGTAATCTGTGTAAACACATTGTTAAAACAGAAACTCTTTCATATTTTAGTAATAAATGTTACAAAATGTAGGCATAAACTATAGAATTTGTGAAGCCTGAAGTCCAAAAGTCAAATAAACCATTTCACAAATGGTTCAAGGCTGATACAACAGTTTCCATGGCGTAGCGGTAAGATTTGCTGATTTACTTTATGATGTTGATAGATCTTCAGTTTTTGTGTGTGTGTGTGTTTTTTTTCTTTCCTTTTTGCCATTATTTGCCTGACATTTTACTATAAGTGATGCTGGTAGCCTAATATATTATGAAACACAATATCCATTTACATTTACTTTATCCAAGGTGACTTACAACATTTATGATACAACTAGTTACGTTTGTTTTGGTTTTCCAGTTGGAGCACAGCCAGGTCAAGTGACTTGCTCTTGGTCACGCAGTATCAGTAGTGGAATTTGAACCCACAACCTCAGAGTTTGAAGCCTTAACCACTACACCACACTGCATGCTTATCCCTTCCTCATACCCTCATGTGAGATTTACCAGATTCCTGTTTCCTTCTCTGCCCCCCTCCTACACCACTGACACTGTTCTGATCTTCCATAGCTCTTTCCATGTGGCACATCCATAATGCTTACTCTGCCTCACACCACTCACTTGTGTTCAGGCGCAACTCCATCTACACTCACATTTGTCAATTCTGTGCGCCAAACAAAGGCAGAATACTTCCGAAGTTCATCTGCAAACCAATGGATTTAAGCAGAAGAGCAGGCCGTCTTTGAGTATCTCTCTCCCTCAAACACACACTCACACCCTCTGAATTCCTTCTCATGATGGCTTTACAAATTCTGGTAGCATCTCTGTCCCATGTCGGTGTGTCTCCACCACACTTTTCATGCCAAAAACAACACTGCTTTCGGTGTGTTAGCCTGTGGTTTTTGGAGAGACCTTCTTTGACCCGCTTTTGGTAAGCACTAACAGCATTTGGTGTGATGATCTGCTGTTAGTGATCTGCCATGTTTTCCATTTGCCCTTAGATCATTGTGCTGTAGACTGGCCTTTAATTCTTATGTAATTGTTTTTAACTCGCCTAGTGCACTATTTTTAAGGCCCCTAGGAACTTGATTGCTCTTGGTGTAATATGTTAGCACTTACAGTGGGATGCAAAAGTTTGGGCAACCTTGTTAATAGTCATTATTTTCCTGTATAAATCGTTGGTTGTTACGATAAAAAATGTCAGTTAAATATATCATATAGGAGACACACACAGTGATATTTGAGAAGTGAAATGAAGTTTATTGGATTTACAGAAAGTGTGCAATAATTGTTCAAACAAAATCAGGCAGGTGCATAAATTTGGGCACCACAAAAAGAAATGAAATCAATATTTAGTAGATCCGCCTTTTGCAGAAATTACAGCCTCTAAACGCTTCCTTTGGGTTCCAATGAGAGTCTGGATTGTGGTTGAAGGTATTTTGGACCATTCCTCTTTACAAAACATCTCTAGTTCATTCAGGTTTGATGGCTTCCGAGCATGGACAGCTCTCTTTAACTCACACCACAGATTTTCAATTATATTCAGGTCTGGGGACTGAGATGGCCATTCCAGAACGTTGTACTTGTTCCTCTGCATGAATGCCTTAGTGGATTTTGAGCAGTGTTTCGGGTCGTTGTCTTGTTGAAAGATCCAGCCCCGGCGCAGCTTCAGCTTTGTCACTGATTCCTGGACATTGGTCTCCAGAATCTGCTGATACTGAGTGGAATCCATGCATCCCTCAACTTTGACAAGATTCCCAGTCCCTGCACTGGCCACACAGCCCCACAGCATGATGGAACCACCACCATATTTTACTGTAGGTAGCAGGTGTTTTTCTTGGAATGCTGCTGTTCTTTTTCCTCCATGCATAACGCCCTTGTTATGCCCAAATAACTCAATTTTAGTTTCATCAGTCCACAGCACCTTATTCCAAAATGAAGCTGGCTTGTCCAAATGTGCTTGAGCATACCTCAAGCGGCTCTGTTTGTGCTGTGGGGGAGAAAAGGCTTCCTCTGCATCACTCTCGCATACAGCATCTCCTTGTGTAAAGTGCGCCGAATGGTTGAACGATGCACAGTGACTCCATCTGCTGCAAGATGATGATGTAGGTCTTTGGTGCTGGTCTGTGGGTTGACTTTGACTGTTCTCACCATTCGTCGCTTCTGTCTATCCGAAATCTTTCTTGGTCTGCCACTTCGAGCCTTAACTTGAACTGAGCCTGTGGTCTTCCATTTCCTCAATATGTTCCTAACTGTGGAAACAGACAGCTTAAATCTCTGGGACAGCTTTCTGTATCCTTCCCTAAACCATGATGGTGAACAATCTTTGTCTTCAGGTCATTTGAGAGTTGTTTTGTGACCCCCATGTTGCTACTCTTCAGAGAAAATTAAAGGAGGAGGGAAACTTACAATTGACCCCCTTAAATACTCTTTCTCATTATAGGATTCACCTGTGTATGTAGGTCAGGGGTCACTGAGCTTACCAAGCCAATTTGAGTTTCAATAATTAGTTCTAAAAGTTTTGGAATCAATAAAGTGACAACGGTGCCCAAATTTATGCACCTGCCTGACTTTGTTTGAACAATTATTGCACACTTTCTGTAAATCCAATAAACTTCATTTCACTTCTCAAATATCACTGTGTGTGTCTCCTATATGATATATTTAATTTACATTTTTTATCGTAACAACCATCGATTTATACAGGAAAATAATGACTATTAACAAGGTTGCCCAAACTTTTGCATCCCACTGTATCAGTACAGTATTATAATGATGATAAAAGAACAAAATTCTCAAACGAATGTTAAGCTTGGACCCTCTGCATAGTTCTGGAGTAGCATGCCTATGATTGCATCTGTTGATGGAAGATTAAGACAAGGAATGGTGTAATCACTTTTTCCACCCTAGAAAATGCATTTCTGATTTCTTGTTGGACTTCTTGAAAGTATAAAATTTTACATATTTGTGAATCACTGTTGAAACTTGTGCTAGTGTTAACTGCCATTGTTACTGATTTTTTGCCTATTTGAAAACATTATTGCATAATTCAGACTAAGCACTCACAACAAGCCTGATGTTTACAGCAATAACAAGTCTTATTTTATAACTTAATCCATTTGAACACTTATACACTTGTTAAAATGTTTGGAAAGCCTTTCTTTGTCAAATAAAATGTTTTATCTAATTTGGGTAAACCCACTTCTGTACCTGAGTGAACATTTTATGATATAGCATGACCTACTCAGGTAGCCATTCAGTTTGGGGAACTGTTGGTCACACTTGGCAAGGTATGCAAACAGAGTGGGCAGTATTGTCACATTGCAGCCATAAAGATCTGTTTTGACTTGTTTCCAAAAATGCATCAGGCTTGTTTAGATGTTCATTTGCAAACTTTAGATGCTCAATTTTATGACGAGGTTGCAGGAAAGGTTTTTTTCTGCTGACTCTACCAGAAGGTCATATTTGTTAAGGTGACCCTGCACAGTAGAACAGTGCACCACCACTCCAGAGTCTGTGAAATCTTCCTGAAGATCTTTTGCAGTCAAACAGGGGGTTTAATGTGCCTTTCTATTAATCCAATGAGCAGAAAGTTTTCTTTGTCTTCCAGACCTCAAATTGACCTCCACTGTTCCTGTTAACTGCCATTTCTTAATAATTTTCTAACTACAGACTGCAAAAACAGTTACCTGAAAATGCTTTGCTCTCTTCTTGTAGCCGCGTCCTGCTTTGTGAACATCAATTATTTTATTTTCAGAGTGCTAGGCAGCTGCTTAGAGGTGCCCATGGCTGCTGATTGTTGGGACAAAGTTTGAGGAGTCAGAGAACTTATACAGCTTTGCAATTTGCATCACCTGGAGTTTCCTAAAGACGACTGTGAACACGCCATAGTCCTAATGGGCTAATGAAGGTCTGAGACCTCAAATATCTTAGGGTGGCCAAACTTTTGCATGCCACTGTAATTCAAATCCTCCTTCCCCATTGATTGCAGAGCATTTCACCAAGTTCAGCAAAGTTCCCAAATATTTTCTTGATTTTGACAAAAACTGAAGACACAGCAGACTCCACATGGTTTGCTCATTGCTCATCTTTATTGGACACTGCATCCTTCAAGCTTACAGCATTGTGACGTCCGCTAGTCAGCCTAATAATAAGACACTTTCTTCTGATCATTGATACACATTTTTTCTGCTGACCTTTTTTACACATTAGACTATTTTCCATTAATCTCAATGAATACACTTTTCTGCTGACCATTGCTTCATGTTACTAACCCTTTTATCTGATCGAGTGCAGCACCTTACCTAGCTGGAAGGTTATAATGGATGAAGTGCACTGATGGGCTGGCTGGGATGATTTCCAGTTCTCATCCCAGTCATGGAGGCAGAATAATGGATGGACAGGGAAGACTCTATATTAGAGACCGATCATCCCCCAGTACAATAGGTGGCAGTGCTCCTCTGACATGGTCCCAGTTTGGGTACCCACAGGGTTGCAGTCGACTTCACAGTACTTTCAAAGAGCCACCCCATTGTGGTCCCTTGGTGCCGCCAGAGGGTGTTGCCGGGGTGAGGAAGACCCTCCTGTTTTGTGGAGCTTCCACAGCCTGGAAGTGATCCTACTTGCAGTGGTGTTGTATTTTGAAGTACTCCTGGGTCCAGTATAAAAGATGCCTGTCTGCCTCATTCGGGGAGTTGGAGTCGAGAGGTGGTGGACAAGGCTGGCCTGGAGGAGAGTGGAGGAAGAGAATTGCGATTGTGCTTTTGGAGAAAGAGCCCGTTAAAAATTACGTTTAGTACCTTAAAATAGTCGTTATTTGAGCTTGTGTCTGGAGCTTTGGGGTGTCCCCCCTGCAGTCACTATACACACGTACACACATAAACAAGGTATATACAGTGTATACTGTTCGTATGTAAATCAGACCTATTTGCTTTAAAATTAGTCAGGCTCACAGAGACGAGTTCATTACTAGTTATCCGTTTTCACAAAAGGTTTTCACCTTTTATTGTTACACATTAATTCACAAGTCATTTATAAAATGTAAATTAATTCCATTGTGCTTAAGTGTTCTTTAATAATAAAATGTAAAGACATCCAATAGGGTGAATACTTTTTATTGATACTGTATAGAAAAATATTGTTTCGTTTATTGTGCTATTCAAGAACACATTTCTAGTCTTTAGCATGGATTGAAATTGAAATTAAAGGCATTGTTGCTATGCCAGCCTAATATTCAATAACAACAATAAAAGGCATTCCCTGCTCTCCCTCCTGTACACTTATGGTTCTGGAGTAACTCCTACTGCAGTTTATTCTGTACAAATGGCTCCCAGCAGGAGTACTTAATGGCCCCCTGGGTTCTTGGTTTGAGTGCAGTCTGCATTTTCATTTCCTGGGTGCTCTGCCTTTCCTCCCGCCTCAGGGCGTAGGCCCTGTGATTGACTGGCACACCTTTCTGGCCTGAGTCCGACTTTCTTCCAGGACCTGCTGGGGTAGGCTCTGGCCTGTCATAACCCTGAACTGGATTGAGTGGGTCTTGTGAAGAGAATGTAAGATGCTACAAGTTGAACATTAGTACCGTAAATGTATACAGATTAATATATGTGCTTGTTTTTTTACAGATCTTTCAAGAGATGCCCTGGAACAGCTAGAGGGACTGAAAGAAATTGAGCAAGTGACCTGGACCGTCTACTGAATAGAACTAATATGTTTGACATTAATCGTGAAAAAAAGGGCAGTGTACCACCATGATCGAAAAACAAAAGGTCTACTGAAGCTTCAGTGCTCCTGTTGAGTACAGTAGAACCTTGATGGCTGGAAGGTATCCACTTTCCAAATGTGGCAAAACTCAGAGTTCATGAAACAGAGATATGCAGGTGAATCATTTTTCTAAAAATGAGGCAGCTTTTTATGCTCTACAGTCAGAATTGTTTGAGATCCCTCTATTAAACACACCTAACCTTAAAGCCAGTTCAACTCCACAGAGCGTTTCCACAATGCTGGACCACCAGACTACAACTCCATGTGCCTTCTGGCCTTTTCACCAGAGAGAGGTGTCCCCTGTCCAACTTGCTTTACATTACATAGCGCAAGGGTGACCCCGTGTGGTCAAATCTAGACATTAACTGCATTTCATTGTATTGGAAAGATTTTAGTAGAACAAATATTAATACTCCTCAGATAAGCACCCATCCTTAGATATTTTACAGCACACATTTTTTAGTATTTTTAAATAGAATTTTAGCTCTGTTTGGTTTGCTACATCACACATACAGCAGGACAGCCACTGTTAGTCCACCATAATGTGAGGCAGCCTAGGAAACACACCATGGTCTTGGATAAGCAGGTCACATAATCTGGAGAAATCCGAAACGTAACACGATGGCAGCATCTCATTCTGTCCACACACCTCAGTTGCATTCCTTTAAATTCTTCTTCCTTGTGGAGACTGAATGACAGTCCCACCATTTTGAAAGCCAGAGGTGCTGATGTGAGACACGGGTGACACAAATTTTAATACAAAGTGACATATAAGTGCATGCTAAATGTGAGACACATGCATTGTGTGTTGGTATGTTTTTGTTATATAGAGTTTCAAAGATTTTTTTCACACAAGTGACCAAAAAGCAGTAGTTTGTGTTTTGTATTTTTATGTAAGTCACAGAGTTATACTTAACAAACAACATACTTGTGTGCCAAATAATTAATTAATATGTGCATTTCTGATGTGAAGAATATGAGTGTGTCTTTACTGTGTTTGAATTTAATGTGTATAAATAAATACATAAAAAAAACAAAGTTGTTACTGAATATCTCTTTATAATGGTTACTAAAGGAAATGCTTTATTAAACAAGCAGAGGTGCAAATGGGACAAAGTCAGCTGTTGGTTTCTGTAGTGTTTGCATTAAATTGTTATCGCTAAGTTAGTAAACAAAACTCAAATAAAATAAAAAAGGCAATTAAAACAATACAAGAGAGACAGTTATGAGTTCTGAATCTCAATCAGCCATGCTGGCTATAAATAAAAGCTGTCACTCCTTGTGCCTTACAGTCACACTGGTGGTGGCTGAAGTGGGTCCCCACTGTTTATGTAAAGTGCTTTATAAATGAAATACTGTATAAATGTATTTTTTTTATTATCATTACAAGTGTATACTGCCTAATGCCATAGAGCTTTCAAGGCAAGAACTCCCAGACTTTGCTAGACGTCAGTCCATAATTCTCTTCCGTGACACAAAGGGGCAGCTCATAGTGTGCTAGTTCACACAGCCATTTCTGAATTTTGTGATTTTCAAAGTTAGCCCTTCCTGGGTCTCCGATGAGGACTTGTGTTCTGTGAGTGCTGACACATTGCTTCAGCCAAGAATGCAAACCATCTGAAAGCTTGGTGTCATAAAACATGTCTCCTAAAAGGATAAGATCCCAGTCCTCTGATTTGGTCCCAATCAAGTTTTCTACTGACACAGATAAAGGTTTCAGGTTATTCAGTTCACAATTCATCTTGATAGCTGTAGTTGCCACTAAAATAAAAGCAAATTAAGATGTATTAATAACATGGGTTTTTTTTTGGTTTTTTTTCTGAGAAATTGACAGGTAGAAAACTACCTACGGTGTGTGAAAGTTTGTGGTGGCACACTGACGTTATAAACTCTTAAAAGTAAAAGTAGCCATGCAAAATGTGAAGTGTTTGCAGCTTTAAGAGTAATGAATAGACAAAATAATTTCAATTCCAGAATTATATTTCAGAGTGAATGTCCTACACTACATTATTTTTTCTTGGACATTCGCTAGACAAGGTGACTTAAGCTAATAAATGACATGCAGTTTGTGTGTACTGATGGCTCTGCTGCTGAATTAGACTTTGATGATAAGAGTGTGCTGGAAGGCCATTCATCTTAGCTGAGAAGTGAAAAATTGGAAAAAAGTATGTCCAATTGTTGGCTATTGTATCACTCTTTCAGCTAAACTACAAAGTAAACATTTTGACATATAAAATGTGTTAGTTACTCTTACTTGTCCCACCCTATCGGTGCTAAACAGTCAGTTTTAACTAATTACCGAAAAAGAGACAACATCCTCAAGATGAGAACAGAAAGATACGTGTTTGTTCCAGTTAGAGTCGAGCTGCGTCTTTATCAGTGATGAAGGAAAGACAACTTTAGGTGGGAGTATATTAAGACAACCCACTCTATAACTTTAACACCAATTGAGATTTTCAAAGAGGCCTGCAGTATTTATTTTATTTCATGCACCATTACGACAAGTCATCCAGCAGCGCCCACCAGCCAGTACTTGGCGCATTTTCTTACAATGGACGTGTCTGACCTAACTGCTATTGCTAGATTGACAAAATGTCATTTTCCTCATTGGGTGACAAATGTAGAAGATGTAAACAAGATGCATTTGGGTGAAAAAGTGAAATGTGTGTGAGAGTATGGGGTGCATTTGAAAATGGAGGTGACTTGTGTGTTGACAGTGTGCCCCCTTACAAGTCTACTGATACATCACTATATGTATGCATATACACTTATGTGTGTCTATACAGTAATATGCACTCCGATGTGCACTTTGCATATATAAAGGAACGGGGGAATCATTTGCATAGTTTTTGTTTATGAAATGAATGTGAGAAAATTATAGACACTGACAGAGTACGAGTACAAAATAATCTTGCAATCCAAATCTCCTTCTGAAATTTCTAGTAATTTTAAGTTCTTTGTAATTACAAAAGTAACTAAAAATACTAAAATAATTTTTCTTTTTTTTTTTATTCAAAAAATTGCCTTAAAAATGATCCCCCCAACTGGTATAATTTTCAAATTGTGGCTGCTACTCAAAACTATGTCAATCACTGGTGAAATTAAGATGTCCGTCTGTCTGTGTCCGGTTCAAGTCCACATATATATATATTGTGGACTTGAACCCGGACATAGACAGACGGACATCTTAATTTCACCACACACTGTTTATTTACACTAATATTTACAATACTGATGTTAGTCCCGTGCACTCCCCAGTGCCTCTTGCACCGATTCCCCAAACGTCCAGGCCACACAGTCACAATACCTCTCTCCTGGCCACCTCCAGTCCTCTCTCCAGCTCCATCTCTCTTCCACCCGACTTCCGCCCTCGACTGAAGGGAGGCATCCCCTTAAATAGGAACCCGGATGGGCTCCAGCTGCTTCCCGGCACTCCTCCGCAGACACGCCCCAGTGTGGCGGAAGTGCCGGCTGCACACCTGGAAGCCGTCCGGTGTCCCCTGTCGTCTTCAGCCCCAGCACTTCTGGTGTGGCGGAAGTGCTGGGCTCCAGGGATATTCAGGCACCGGGGCGCCGCCTGGCGGTGGCCACGGGTCCATACAGGGCTGGGCTTCCAAGCCCTTTACCCGAGGCCCCCAACATAACAAGGGCGGACGCCCCCTCGTGGTCTGGATGAGGCAGAAGCCCTCCTCCGGTCCTCCTGGGCGTCGATGCCACAATATATATACACAGTGCATCCGGAAAGTATTCACAGCGCATCACTTTTTCCACATTTTGTTATGTTACAGCCTTTTTCCAAAATGGATTGAATTCATTTTTTTCCTCAGAATTCTACGCACAACACCTCATAATGACGTGAAAAAAGTTTACTTGAGGTTTTTGCAAATGTATTAAAAATAAAAAAAACTGAGAAATCACATGTACATAAGTATTCACAGCCTTTGCTCAATACTTTGTTGATGCACCTTTGGCAGCAATTACAGTCTCAAGTCTTTTTGAATATGATGCCACAAGCTTGGCACACCTATCCTTGGCCAGTTTCGCCCATTCCTCTTTGCAGCACCTCTCAGGCTCCATCAGGTTGGATGGGAAGTGTCGGTGCACAGCCATTTTAAGATCTCTCCAGAGATGTTCAATTGGATTCAAGTCTGGGCTCTGGCTGGGCCACTCGAGGACATTCACAGAGTTGTCCTGAAGCCACTCCTTTGATATCTTGGCTGTGTGCTTAGGGTCGTTGTCCTGCTGACAGATGAACCGTCGCCCCAGTCTGAGGTCAAGAGCGCTCTGGAGCAAGTTTTCATCCAGGATGTCTATGTACACTGCTGCAGTCATCTTTCCCTTTATCCTGACTAGTCTCCCAGTTCCTGCCGCTGAAAAACATCCCCACAGCATGATGCTGCCACCCCCATGTTTCACTGTAGGGATTGTATTGGCCTGGTGATGAGTGGTGCCTGGTTTCCTCCAAACGTGATGCCTGGCATTCACACCAAAGAGTTCAATCTTTGTCTCATCAGACCAGAGAATTTTGTTTCTCATGGTCTGAGAGTTCTTCAGGTGCCTTTTCGCAAACTCCAGGCAGGCTGCCATGTGCCTTTTACTAAGGAGTGGCTTCCGTCTGGCCACTCTACCATACAGGCCTGATTGGTGGATTGCTGCAGAGACGGTTGTCCTTCTGGAAGGTTCTCCTATCTCCAGAGAGGACCTCTGGAACGCTGACAGAGTGACCATTGGGTTCTTGGTCACCTCCCTGACTAAGGCCCTTCTCCCCTGATCGCTCAGTTTAGATGGCCGGCCAGCTCTAGGAAGAGTCCCGGTGGTTTCAAACTTCTTCCACTTATGGATGATGGAGGCCACTGTGCTCATTGGGACCTTCAAAGCAGCAGAAATTTTTCTGAAACCTTCCCCAGATTTGTGCCTTGAGACAATCCTGTCTCGGAGGTATACAGTCAATTCCTTTGACTTCATGCTTGTTTGTGCTCTGACATGAACTCTCAACTGTGGGACCTTATATAGACAGGTGTGTGCCTTTCCAAATCATGTCCAATCAACTGAATTTACCACAGGTGGACTCCAATTAAGCTGCAGAAACATCTCAAGGATGATCAGGGGAAACAGGATGCACCTGAGCTCAATTTTGAGCTTCATGGCAAAGGCTGTGAATACTTATGTACATGTGCTTTCTCAATGTTTTTATTTTTAATAAATTTGCAAAAACTTCACGTAAACTTTTTTCACATTGTCATTATGGGGTGTTGTGTGTAGAATTCTGAGGAAAAAATCAATTTAATCCATTTTGGAATAAGGCTGTAACATAACAAAATGTGGGAAAAGTGATGCGCTGTGAATACTTTCCGGATGCACTGTATGCAGAAATATAGAAAATTCTAAAGGGTTCACAAACTTTCAAGCACAACTGTGTGTATATGTGTGTATGATTTTAGTGATGCATTACATACCTGGATCTATGTCATTAGCCAGAACGTGCGAGGCACCACTGAGGCTGGCAGCCATTGCCGAGGCACCACATCCACTTCCAAGATCTAAGACCTTCTTACCCCTGCTAGTGCCTGGATTATCAAGCAGAAACCTGGTAAAAACAAAAGGGGGCGACATTTTTAAAAATGAAGTTGATTGACAATTTCACTAGTTGTTACATCCATATACATAACAAAGTATATATAGCTCAATATAGCCCAATATTATAAACTCTCAAACAGAATAACAACATATTGTACTGAAAAGCAAATTTGAGGATGCAGAATTTCACTTATTTCCAGTAATATGTCATATAAGCCGTTATATAGTAATAATGATTTAGAGATCAGGAAAAACAGACATGAATTACAGACTACTTAACCAAAGTGACTGCAGTAGGAAAAAAACTTGTCTAGTAGCTCTTGCTTTTAGTAAACATTGTAAATACCACAGGAGTTGGACGGGCATCCCGACCAGAGAAGGGGATGGTTCCTTACCTGGACAGGAGGCTCAGAGCAGACAGATGGACATCCCGACAAGAAGAAAGAAAGGAGCCAGACCTGGAAGTGATGGCAGGAGGGGATGGATGGAAAGCCCACCAGAAGACGATATTGGGGACTCTTTATTCCCCCAAAATGCTAGATGGCAGCAGTCCTCCATATTGGCGCCCATTTTGGAACCAGCAGGGAATGCTGGGAGATGTAGTCTGGCAACACAGCCCTGCTGGTGTCCATAGGTACTGCTAGGTGTGGCTGTTAGGAGATGTGCTCCCCAATTTATAGGACTTCCGCATGACCCGGAAGTACTTTCATTGGGCGGTGGCCCTGGCACCAGAAGTACCCCCAGGTCCTCAATAAAAGGGAACACACTCACTTATTTAGGTGAGTCAGGGCTGGGAAGACTTGGAGCAACACAGCTGGAGGAGGGCAGTGTGGTGGTGAAAGGAGAGGTGAATTGTAGAGAGAGAGAGATAAAGGATATTGGTGCTTGTGCTTTTTGTTACTTTATGGAAGTATGTTTAATAAACACTTCTTCATTTGAACCCGGGACTCTCTGTGTGATCATGTTTGGGGCTAGCTGATGCCCCTGGTTCTATCACAATAGTAAGGTTTCCATGATGGTAATGTGAATAAATGTGTTGTACTTCATTGAGCTTTGGGTAGATTGTCTTTGCGTAGAGTAATTTACATTCCTGTTCTGTCTGCTTGGTGAAGCTCTGACATTGTCAACTTTAATCAATCAGGTTATTTAACTGTCTGCCTCAAAGACACATCCTGTGTGCTTGAAAATTATCTCACTTTTTACTGATATGGGACATGACGAGGAATTCAGCTGAGCAAAGTGTAATGCCTGAAAGGTCTACGTGGAGGACATGTTGTGGAAAAGCCTGGGCCGAGTCATAAAAAGCATTCTGTGACAATTGCAAAATGCCAGCTATGCATTTATAGTCTGTGAATCCCTTCACTGTTCCTTTTATTACTGTTAATGAAAAGGCTTAACGTTCTCTCTCCTAAACTACGATTGAAGCTCATTTCATCCACAGTGGCAACTGAAAGACAAAGTGTTGTTACTCGGGCGAGTGTGGACTTTGATGATAACAAAAATTCAAGTTAACATTATATACAACATTCCAGTTTTGACATTTCTGTTGTCATTATGGTTTTGAACTAATAATCAAGTTAGAAAAAGTATGTACAATGTAAAATTGAGTGAGTTTGGAGACTTTGTTAACAATTTTGAAAGCTGGAGCGTTTAAAATTATATTTGTTGCTTAATAATCCAGACAAATAACATTTTTGTGACAGCAAGTGATTTTGGAAAAATAACAGCAGTGATGCAATGTAACTAAATAGGTCAGTAGAATAAATACAGTAATAATATGTGTGTTTTTAGCATTATGCAGTAACATGTAGTTAAAAAATGAATTCAAATATGCTTGTGGTGACTCAACAGCTTTCACAGACAGCAGACTGAGATTCAAAGGCTATAAAAATGGCGCTGACTGGATGTGCTGTTGTTAGCTGCTGGTCGTGGAGTGTCGAAGGTCTGTCTGTGTCTTAAGTGTAACTTGTAAAACATTTGAAAGAAGCAACATTTGTTGAAGTCATCTTTGTTGTCTTAATGTAGAATTGTTGTCAGCAGCAGACCATAATGGAGAGCACATCTGGGGCTTTGTCAGAATAATCTTGAATGATTAAAAGGTGAAAAAAAAGCAGCCGTGAGGTCGTATTTTTTTTATTAAATCAAATAACATTCCATACAAATATATCAAGTTTTCCAAAAAATAAACAAAAAGGTTCAAAACAAATCACCCCCACCCCTGAGTAAGAGAGCTAGGCCAGCAGAGTAAAATTTTATGCTACTAAAGACAAATGAATAGATAAAAAAATAAATGAATAAAGATAAGTGGAGTAAAAGAGGGGAGAGAATCTACTTCCTTAATTTAAATAATTATTCTAAAATATTACTGATTAGATCCTGCCATGTTTTGAAAAAGTTCTGTACAGATCCTCTAACTGAGTATTTGATTTTTTCCAATTTCAAATAGTATAACACATCGGTTTCCCACTGACTTAAAAGAGGAGAGTTTGGGTTCTTCCAGTTTATCAGAATGAGTCTGCGTGCCAACAGTGTAGTGAATGCAATCACAATTTGTTTGTCCTTCTCCACTTTAAGCCCCTCTGGAAGAACACCAAACACAGCTGTTAATGGGTTAGGAGGGATTGTGAGTCCAAGGCTGTCTGAAAGGTAATTAAAAATTTTGGTCCAGAATAATGTTAATTTGGTGCAGGCCCAGAACATGTGACCCAGTGAGGCTGGGACTTGGTTGCAACGTTCGCAGGTTGGATCATGCCCTGGAAACATTTTGGAGAGTTTTAGTCGAGACAGATATGCTCGATAAATAATTTTGAGTTGTATAATTGTATGCTTTGCGCATATGGAGCTCGAGTGAATTCTCTGCATTGCTACTTTCCACTCCTTTTCTGATATGTTGAGTGAGAGATCCTTTTCCCAGTGTCTTCTTGGATCTTTGAAAGGGAGGGACTGTAATCCTGAATCATTAAAACATGAAGATAATGCAGCCGTGAGGCCGTTTTTGAAGTAATGTACTGTAAATAGTGAAGATATGTTTACTCACTGTATGCATAAAATGTCACTGAGCCACACTTAGGAAGCCCCATTCCTGTTCTGTTAATTTCTACATAAATTGTAGGACTTTTTGCTTTCTATACCTACATTTACTTTCATGGTCCGCTGTAACAAAGTCTCTAGCCATACTGCTGCGTAAATGATCAAGGTAAGATAATAAATAACAAGCTAGTTAAAGTTACAGATGACACCACAACTAGGTGAATATACAGAATTGTTTGTGGTTAATGATATATTGAAATGAGAATTAAAATTAAAATAATTACAAGATGCAAAGTATAAAGTTACATACAAATTAAAACAATTGAGTTGTGAAGGGCAGATAATGTAAATATGTCAAGTTACTACAAAGAGACTTTGACAAAATACAGGTTTGGCCAGATTGTTGGCAGATGAAATGCAATGTAAATAAATGTGATTTTAATATGACTAGAAAGTACAAATGTTAAATTTGAATACATAGAAGTCCTACCGGACTTGTCACTACATCCAGGCAGTGCACAAACGCCATCAAGAAGGCTAATAGCACGGTAGTTTATATAGTGTAGAGTCAAAAGACATTTATGCTTAACTTGTATAATGCACTAGTGTGCCAGTTTTGTTCTCCATATTACAAAGATGAAATGGCTGCACTAGGAGAAATACAGAGAAGAGCGATCAGAGGGATTCCAGGACTGCAAAGTAAGAGCTCTGAGGAAAAAATTAAAGGAATTGAACATTTTCAAATTAAGCAAACTGAAATTAAAAAGTGACAAGCCTGAAGTGGTGCTGAAAGCAGGGTCCATGTCCTGGGTGTTCCCTGCATGAATTCTGCAATGTCCCCCAGGTCATGTATGGGTTTCCTCTCACAGTCCAAAGACCAAGCTGTGCTGAATTGTAGAAGCTAAACTGTGTGTGTGTGTATATATGTGGGTGTATATGTGTGTGTTCACCTGATGATGGACTGGCATCCTGTCGAGATATGGCTCCTGCATTGCTGCCCCACAACCCAGTCTTGAAAGAGCTGGTTAGGAAGATGGATGGATGATTGAAGTGTTTAAAATTATGAAGGAAATTGGTAGATTCCAGCTGTTATTTTAAAATAAATCTGCAAAGCTCGAATTGACGGTAAGCAAGTTTTTTGGGCTGAATGTTCTGTTCTTGTCAATACCATTCTAATGTTTACAGGGAGAAGAACGTTGCCATGCGAAGCCATATCAAATATCCCAAATAGCATTTTGAGCACTTAGAAATCGATTCCATTTCCAATTTGTGTGTGTTTGACCAAAAACAAAATGTAAGGAAAACCTTTTAACCTTCCAGTCAATCTTTCACAGTTTAGAAGCAGGCCACTGCAAAGTGCTTTAGAAAGCAAATGACAGAACGGCAGTAAAAAGAATGAGTTTGTTTCAGCATTAGAGAGGCAAGTCCAGTGAGGCAGTCATCAGTGCTAATTGTATGTACAGGTGCTGGTCATAAAATTAGAATATCATGACAAAGTTGATTTATTTCAGTAATTCTATTCAAAAAGTGAAACTTGTATATTAGATTCATTCATTACACACAGACTGATGTATTTTAAATGTTTATTTCTTTTAATTTTGATGATTATAACTGACAACTAATGAAAGTCCCAAATTCAGTATCTCAGAAAATTAGAATATTGTGAAAAGGTTCAATATTGAAGACACCTGGTGCCACACTCTAATCAGCTAATTAACTCACCTGCAAAAGCCTTGAAATGGTCTCTCAGTCTAGTTCTGTAGGCTACACAATCATGGGGAAGACTGCTGACTTGACAGTTGTCCAAAAGACGACCATTGACACCTTGCACAAGGAGGGCAAGACACAAAAGGTCATTGCTAAAGAGGCTGGCTGTTCACAGAGCTCTGTGTCCAAGCATATTAATAGAGAGGCGAAGGGAAGGACAAGATGTGGTAGAAAAAAGTGTACAAGCAATAGGGATAACCGCACCCTGGAGAGGATTGTGAAGCAAAACCCATTCAAAACTGTGGGGGAGATTCACAAAGAGTGGACTGCAGCTGGAGTCAGTGCTTCAAGAACCACCACGCACAGACGTATGCAAGACATGGGTTTCAGCTGTCGCATTCCTTGTGTCAAGCCACTCTTGAACAAGAGACAGCGTCAGAAGCGTCTCGCCAGGGCTAAAGGCAAAACTGCTGCTGAGTGGTCCAAAGTTATGTTCTCTGATGAAAGTAAATTTTGCATTTCCTTTGGAAATCAAGGTCCCAGAGTCTGGAGGAAGAGAGGAGAGGCACAGAATCCGTTGCTTGAGGTCCAGTGCTTGAGGTCCAGTGTAAAGTTTCCACAGTCAGTGATGGTTTGGGGTGCCATGTCATCTGCTGGTGTTGGTCCATTGTGTTTTCTGAGGTCCAAGGTCAACGCAGCCGTCTAACAGGAACTTTTAGAGCACTTCATGCTTCCTGCTGCTGACGAACTTAATGGAGATGCAGATTTCATTTTCCAACAGGACCTGGCACCTGCACACAGTGCCAAACTACCAATACCTGGTTTAAGGGCCATGGTATCTCTGTTCTTGATTGGCCAGCAAACTCGCCTGACCTTAACCCCATAGAAAATCTATGGGGTATTGTGAAGAGAAAGATGCAATACACCAGACCCAACAATTCAGAAGAGCTGAAGGCCACTATCAGAGCAACATGGGCTCTCATAACACCTGAGCAGTGCCACAGACTGATCGACTCCATGCCACGCCGCATTGCTGAGTGCTGTACATGCTCATACTTTTCATGTTCATACCTTTCAGTTGGCCAACATTTCTAAAAATCCTTTTTTTGCATTGGTCTTAATTGATATTCTAATTTTCTGAGATACTGAATTTGGGACTTTCATTAGTTGTCAGTTATAATCATCAAAATTAAAAGAAATAAACATTTGAAATACATCAGTCTGTGTGTACTGAATGAATCTAATATACAAGTTTCACTTTTTGAATGGAATTACTGAAATAAATCAACTTGTCATGATATTCTAATTTTATGACCGGCACCTGTATTGTCATCAACATCAACCCCGAGGGAATTCTTTACAGTAAGACTGCAATCCATCAAGTCATATTATTTGATCTTGCAACATTTGTCCAACACAGCCAACAATATTGTATATGGCAAAAAGAAATAAGCCATATGAAGATTTTAATGTTCAGACTCGCAAGAAAGGGCAGCATGGTGGTGCAGTGAGTAGCGCTGCTGCCTTGCAGTAAGGAGACCCGGGTTCACTTCCTGGGTCCTCCCTGTGTGGAGTTTGCATGTTCTCCCTGTGTCTGCGTGGGTTTCCTCCCACAGTCTAAAGACATGCAGGTTAGATGGATGCATTGGCGATCCTAAACTGTCCCTAGTGTGTGCTTGGTGTGTGTGCGCCCTGCCCAGGGTTTCTTTCCTGCCTTGCGCCCTGTGTTGGCTGGGATTGGCTCCAGCAGACCCCCGTGACCCTGTTGTAGGATATAACGGGATGGATGGACTTGCAAGAATGAACTAAGCAGTTTACAATTCAAAACCAAATCTGTAGCCTTTAGAGAATATCCTGAAACTAACACTACGTAACACGGCAGCAATTTGAAAACCTGGACCTCCTGACTTTCTTTAAACAGTGTCTCCTTAAACTGTAAACACATTCTTTTTAAATGACTGCTAGAGATTGATTTTCTGTATGTTTACTGACTTGAACCTTGTATCTTTTAAATCATTCTTTTATGATTTCTTAGATACTTTATGTAACGTATTAGCCTGGGTGAATTAGGGTCCAAATAAACAAACAGCCTGAAAAAGGCAAACACTTGTAGATTAAACTTGTAACCATCATTAATTCAACTTGGAGTGAGGCCTTTGACTTTGAAATGCAAGATGCACAGAAAAAAGAAAGAGCAGAACAGGAACAACAAAAGAAAGAAGAATCCAAAGGAATTGGGAAGTCTGAACAACAATCTGAAGCAACACTTTAAAAGACTCATCTTCCATCACCTTTGTTTTCTGCATACGTATTTTTAAAAGGACTTTCAAATACATTTCCTAAACTTTCAAGACTCTTTTCAAATATATTTCCTACTGTTGCTACCATTGATTTTACACTATTTGATTGAGTCAAGATGTAGTATTAAGAGCACTGGTGTGCGTGACTGCCATATTCCAACAGGGGTAAGCTGTCTTCTTCAGTTTCTGGGTGCACAGATTGCCCACCGCCTGCATCCCCCAAAAAGGCCCAGCGAAGGCTGTTTCACCTCATGAGGCTAAAAAGCTTTGAAGCGAAAAATAAACTCCTGGTGAACCTGAACCTCTACTGCTGCCCCACTGACAGATTCAGCACAGTGTGTGTTGGTAACCTGACTTGCCAGAACTGCAAGTCCAGACTCAATTAATCAGCTTTTAAAGTGCAAAACCACCAGGCAGCATGATCCCAATACACTGTACAAATTAGAAGAATACATGAAACTTGATATAAAATAAGCAAATAAAGTAGAAATTAAAACAACATCAATGTTAAAGGAATAACAACTAATAAAGTTGGAATAAAATAACATTAAAAGTTAAGGTACAGTATGTCAACAAAGAATATAATGAGGAACATTTGAAGGATGACTGAATTCTAAGGCATATTGTAATGAAGGGAGTAAAGGCAGGTTTTAAGTCTTCATTTACTGACATACTGCTTTTAAAATCATTGCGGTGTGCCTTCCACAGCTTCATACCATCTATTCCGGCTGCTGTCTGAGGAGAACTCAATCCATCATTACTAATATGAGCCGTCTAGCTAATCCTGTTTTCACTCCTGCCCTCTAGTAAACGCTATCGGAGCCTTACCACGTGCAACACCCGATTTTGAGACAATTTCTGGGAGAATAAGGTGACTGAACTCTAGATAAATCTAAATATACTTGAGTCCATGAAATAATGTTATCATGTCAAATTGTTTACCTGACTTCAGTTTCTCTTTTCTGGATTTATAAATGCCCAGCTTGGCCTGTCCAACGAGGAAATTACCAATCTGACACTCATCTTGATTATTCTTATTTCCATTAATACCATAAATAAATACACAACCATTAAAAGGCAAATTAGGACTGCTAAAAACTGAGGTAAGAACATTTAAAAGAGGCCAAAGTCTAGCACAGAAAACAGTGAAAAAATGAAATGATCAATGGTGGTCTATATAGTGGATGGTAGATAGAAAGAAAGAAAGAAGTTCAGCTCTCTAATACTACAGAAGATCTGTGCACAAACCTATGGTGGGCTGAGCACAGGTGACTGGATTTGAATTATTTCTCAAAGCCCAAGCTAAAATGCAAGATCAAGGTGTACTAAACTGATTGAGACCAATCCAGATAGACTTGCTGCTGGAATCAAAGCAAAGGGTGTGTCATGCGTTTTTAAACAGTGTTCACATATGTAATCAAGGTTAATTATCTCTTCAAAATTTTTTGCATCCTGTGATCTTATCAAAAGCGATCAAGGCTGCAGTTTAAGTGCACCAACAATTTGATATGCAAAAAGTAAGTCGTAAGTAAAGTTTATTTATAAAGCACCTGTCACAGACAAGAAAACACAAAGCGCCATACATAGGCAAAGAAGATACACAGTATAGTAACAGCTAACAAATACATTAAACAAATTAAAATCAGTCAGTCAGTCATTTTCCAACCCGCTAGATCCTAACACTGGGTCACGGGGTCTGCTGGAGCCAATCCCAGCCAACACTGGGCGCAAGGCAGGAACAAACTCTGGGCAGGGCGCCAGCCCACCGCAGGACACACACACTAGTGACAATTTAGGATCGCCAATAACCTGCAAGTCTTTGGATTGTGGGAGGAAACCCACGCAGACACGGGGAGAACATGCAAACTCCACGCAGGGAGGACCTGGGAAGCGAACCCGGGTCTCCTTAGTGCGAGGCAGCAGCGCAAAATAAAATACAATAAATAAGACTCTAAGCAAAAGCCAGGCTAAACAAGAATGTTTTTAAAAGAGACCGCAGAGTAAGCCATACGAAATCCTCGGCGCGCACGATTACAAGGGTTCTGTCCCCACTTGGTTTTAATCTCGCTCGCGGAACACCTAACAGATTTTGAGCCTTTGTGCGAGAAGCAGAAAGTCCGAGTAGGAGATTGGATAAATAGACTGGTGCTTTTCCGTTGAATGCTCTATAAGCAAATACCAGGATTTTAAAACGAATCCTAAAATCCACCGGAAGCCAATGCAGAGGATATAAAAGAGGTGTAATATACTCTCTCTTTCTAGATCGCGTAGTAAACCTGGTCGCTGCATCTTGACTTCACGAAGGGGTTGATTTGTCCAAGCCAGTAAACAACGCTTTACAATAATCTAAGGAAACAAATACATGAACCATTTTTCCAGCTCCGGTGATAAAACTGTAGAACGCTGTTTTGAAATGTTCCTTAAATACACACACAGAGCCAATAGCGTTTGAAAATAACATTAATATTAGTAACAGTACCTGGTCAGCGCCTGTCCTCCGGGCCAATAGATTGCCCAGTACGGGTCGCTAAAGGGCCAGAGCTCCGGTCGGGCTCTCCAGAAGCGGCACTTCGGGGTGAACAGTCTCATCTTGATCTCCGGAGTAAGATGATTTCCTTGTACGACTTCTGTGTTTTCAACAATAAACTTTCTAATGTCACTTTCTGCTGAGAAGCATTCTACGGTATGATATTTTGCTAAAACCAAAAAGCGTGTATGCTGTGCAAATCTGATCGGCATGACACCCGGGAATGTTGGTTTGAAACGAAGAAATCCTTGTGTTAAAGTTAACATCGTGTGTTTTAGCTAGTATCGTTACATAGTGAATCAACTGATGTGTCTCACGGAAAAAATGTAAAACAACATTAAACAATTCGAAACTGTTGGAAAAAGTACTATTTGAAATCAATGCATTTCTTCGTTACAATAAACGCTTTCATTTACTACACGTGTAATTTGTAATGTACTCATTAATAATAATGTCTTTCGATTTAACGTCATAAATACACAGGCTTGATCAGTTTAAGCAGTTTAAATGATGTGAACTTCGGCAGCCCACGTGTGTACAGTACATCCATTATGCTCCATGCCGAATGGTCCCTCTTTGTTTTTGTTCCTCCATGCCACAAAGACACGTGAACCTCTTTTCCGGGCAGTGATTTCATTATAAAGGCGTTATCAAAAACAACAAACGGGTAAAAAAAATAATAAATAAACCTTGCGGTTTTTTTCCTTCATTCTTCTGCCACTTTATTACTTAAAAGTACTAATTATAATTATTTTTTACAGGTCTGCCAATTGTGACAAAAATGGTAACGTTGTGATGTAACAGCAGAGGGCGCTCCCGTGCTTTCTACTGTGACTACATTACTACCGTTGCGCAGGCGCAGGAACAACCCGCCAATTGCAAATACACTCCGTATAATTGCAATGTCTGTTATGGTTAGGACTTTTTGAAGCCGTTTTAATCAGTGTGCAAAATAATACCAAAACTGAAACTGCAACAAAGATTATACGTGGGAGCAGACTTCAGAGAGTCGTCCTTAGTTTGAGTGTTATGAATAGCCAGTTTATCGTGGATTGCCGTTGCTCTTGGAGGTAATTTGGTTCAGCCCATTTGACGAACATATGTTAGATTCTAACAGTAAAATGATTCCTTAGAGTTTTTTTTAATAATTGATCATATCTAATACTTTAATCTTAACTCCGGTGCCTGCTCGTTGGAAATAACCTGATGTTTAAAAGATTAAAAATAAGACAAGAACAGTACTGTAATGTCAAAACCGGAAAGCTGATCTCTTTGAGTTAATAAAGTAAATGCAGAGTACAACAACGCAAAAGGCTTCATCGCAGAATCAAATAAGTATCAATTTGTTTTTTATTCATTTTGAATTTGGTGTATGCTTTCATTTGTGTAACATCTGGACTAAGAACAGCAAATTGGATTGGACCTCTTCATACACTTCTGAGATCCCAGGTATCCTAGATGTTTTTAAATTGTATATAGTAAACATAACTAACATCAGGTTTTATGATGCAGAAAAATAAATAATCATCTTTATTTTATATAGTGCCTTCTTAAAGAAAGTGCCTTCATGTTGCAGAAATACACATACAGTAAATACTATAATTTTTTCATCTATTTTTACTGTTAGAGCACAGGTTAGGTTCATTTGCTTATAGTCTCACAGTGAGTCAGAAGAAGAAATTGAACCGGCAGCCTTGTGGTTTAGAGTACAGGCTTTTTCCATTAAGCCACATTGCCACTTATGGTTCTATAAAAGCAGTTACCACGTTTGTACAACAGGAGCACCAGTGAGCCAAGAGACCCACTCAGGGTCACACAGAATCGGGGATGGTTGGGGACTGAACCACTAGCCTTGTGCGCTGCAGTCTATTGCCTTAAAGGATAAGTTTTTATATTTTTCAGGTCAGGTGTGGTTGGGGAGCATTCATTGCTACAGGGCAGAAACGCAGTCCACCATCTGGAAATGACCATCTATCTGCTGTAGCCAGGTGATACGTGGGCATTCCCTTGGCCTAGTCCAGCCACTTGGGTATTCAACAATGAGGATCCTATGATCCGGATCACCCTCAGGGAATCGCACAACATGGCTGTAGTGCAGTAATTGACGCTCCCTCCCAGTACTTCTAATGTGCTTCATTTGGGACTCTGTGAGCAACTGCTTGTTCAACACAAAGTCAAACCAGTGGTGCCCAAGGAGGCAGAGTACCAAAGGCGCCCAGTCTTTGTCTCAGGTCACTTGGTAGTATCCAAGTCTTGCAACCATATAGCAAAACAGTAAGCACCAGGACTCTAAAGACTTTGACCTTCATCTTTTTGCAAAGATTTTGGGAACGCCACACATCCCTTTCCAGAGACCAAATGATCCCCCATGTTCTCCCAATCTGTCAACTGACTTCATAGGAAGAATCACCCTAGACATGAATGTTGCAGTTGAGGTAAATACTAAACCTCTTAACATGGCTGTGCCCAAGAGGTCATTGAAGACTTGAATCTTGGTTTTTATCCAGGACATTCACAAACCCAGACACTCAAACTCCTCACTCAGTGCCTTGAGAACCCTGATCAGAGCCTCCATTGACTCAACGAATATCACAGCATCGTTGGCAAAGTTAAGATCAGTGAATCTTTCTTCACCAACAGATGCCCCATAGCCGCTGGACCCCGCGACCTTGCCCAACACCCAGTCCATACAAGCATTGAACAGAGTAGGAGCAAGAACACACCCCTGACGTTCTCCAGAATAAACTAGGATAAACGCAGAGGTTCTGCCTCCACTCTGCGCAGCACTCACAGTACTAGAATACAGGCCAGCCATGACATCCAAAAACTTCGGGGGGATCCCACAGTCTCAGGATGTCCCACAAGGCAGTTCAATCAACTGAGTTGAATGCTTTACGAAAATCGACACAGGCTGCAAAGAAACTCTGCTGATATTCACATATTTGCATTTGCACTCCATGAGAACCCTCTGTGCAAGGATGCGGTCGATGGTAGACTTCTTAGGCATAAAACCAGACTGCTCCGGTCGCTGGTAGGTGAGCAAGGACCTTGCCTGGCACCGAGAGCAGTGTTATCCCCCTGTAGCTGCCTCAATCCAGGCGATCACCCTTCCATTTCCAGATATGGACGACAAGTCCCATTTTCCAGTCAGCTGGGATGATGCCAGTCTCCCAAATGGAAGCAAATATTGTTTCCAATGCCAGGAGGACAGCCCTACCACCAGCATGGAGAAGTTCACCCTAGATACCAAAGATCCCTGCAGCCTTCCCTAACCTCAGCTGGTTTACTGCCTGTACAATTTCAGTCAAATTGGGGAGTTCACAATTAATTGGAGGTTTAAGAACCATCAACCCAGAGATATCCAAAGTTGTAGCCGGAGGATCATCTTTAAATAGCTGCTCATAGTAGCCAGTCCAGCGGGTCACAACTGCAGTGTCATCCGTAAGGACAGTTCCATCTCTCACCCTGACTGCAACTCTCTTACGTCTTGTTTCTTCACAATCAGGGTATACATATTAGTTTACCACATGAAACCGTGTTCTAAAGTGAAGACAGGGTATCACCATCTATTGCAAGGCCCAGTATTTTCCTTATGGTGGTCTGTACTTCTCCACATTTAATTTGTGACCAGTCCCACCCCAGTATTTCTGGATAGGGTGGAATGTGCATGACAGCCACCCGGATCTTATAGGGTACTATTGATAAATGACTATACAAGAAGCAGACCTGTACCATTGAGATTCCCCATGGATATAGGTTAGACTGGCAGAAGCAAGTAATGGTATGCAACAATGGAGGTGCTGCTGCCAGTATCTATAAGTGTGGTTATTTTGGGCCCATTGACTACATTCACCCTGGTGTAAGGGAGGAGCAAGAGACTGGCAGTGAAACAATACCTTCTCCTCACGGCCACCTACAGTCTGTCAGTTCACTAAAGCTGGGACTTTTTGTGTTAGTATGGCCCATTTCCCCACACTTGAAACAGCGGGGAAGGAGTGTGTACTTCTCCTTCAAGTTGACCAATATTTCCGTCTTGCGACAGATGAACTCAGAAATAGTAACAAATTCTATCAGAAACTTGTGGCAACCAGCAGACCATTCCAAATACTCAACTTGTGAGGCTGCCCAGTGGCACTTGTCGGGTGCTATGAGGACATCCATGGAGTGATTTTCTTGTCGCTGGATCAGCTGGGCAAGGAAATTCGGGAGCACGTTCATTAGGATGTCACACATCACCAGTTCAAACATCCTTTTTTTATTGACCCCTGGTCTTAACCCATACGTGACTCTGCCCAATAATTCAAATACCTGGGTCATATACCTAGGTCAAATTTCCACTCCCAATGGGCCCTAGCCTGCTGATCCAGACAGACACTATATATCAGTCACACCTCGGCTTTGTGATAGTTGTAACAGGGTGCTCATCAAGGTCGTAATAAGCCCTCTGAGCCTGTCCCATCTAGAACGGTGCCAGTATATGCGCCCAGTTCATATGCTTCCAATGATGATGGGTAGCAGTACATTCAATTACTAAAAAAGTCTCAATATTGCCATCAGAATGTAGTGGCAACAATACCTGGGACAATCCGATCCCATTGGATAGTGACACACGTGCTTGGTTACGTACCTCCTCCTCAGCAAGCTGTGTCCGTTGTTCCCCAACCTGAACCTTGATTGCCTGGAGTTCTGCTGCCATGGCCTAGATGAAGGTCACCACGTCCTGTTGCTCTGACATTTTCACAACAAATCCTACCTACTATGCCACTGTAAGAGATAAGACAGACCACAATAAAGAGTTGGGGTACCGCCCGGTGATCCCATATAATTGAAAATCAGTAGATAATTAAACAAGCAGTAATTGCAAAATAGAAAACCTTTTCAGACAGGAGGTCCACAGTGAACTAACTTCAAAATGGCCAAACTTCTGGTCATATGTTCTGCTAGCAGGAAGAGACAGATCCAGGTGGACAAAGTCATGGCAGTGACGTCAGAGGTGTTACAGCTATCAATCATCTGGTCTGCAGAGGAAGGAAGAGAAAAGACATTAGAACATTAGAACACAGAGATGGTTTACTCCTTGAACCCAAAGCTGTCAGGATGGGCAGGTTAGAATAGATAAATATATCGGTTTTATAACAGCTGAAATGTAAAACACAATTGGAGTTGTGGGTGATATTTTTGGAATATTTGGAAGAGAATGTGTTACTCTTTATGCAAGTTAGGAAGAAAGTTGGCATATTTTTGAAACTTAAATTCCTCCCCTTCGCTACGTCACTCCACATTCACTGTTTTTGTTAGAATTCTGGTGTTGCCCTTCGGGTTAGAGAAAGAAACTGCTGAACTTATGTAATCTTTAAGTGATGTATTTTCATATGCTGATTGAAATACCCAGATTTCAAAAAAATAGATGACTCTATTCATCTCTGTTCATCTAGATGACTCTGTTCATCTGTGTTTTATTTTTCAACCATCCTATTCATACAGATTTGCAATAAGCTGGTGCCTATCCTGGCAGCAATGCTAACAAGGTAGCAACTAATCCTGGATGTGATGCAAGTCTATCATATGGCGCATTCTTCTCACAGTAAGTTTATTATTACCTTCAGAGAAATTTTTGTGCAGTTAGAAGAAACCCTTTTGAAACTAGATAAGATGGCCATTGTCTCCATGTACCATATGTTGGAGACATTAAAAACTGTGCCACTGAACCACCCTTCTCTAAAATATGTATTTCATATCCAATGGATATATAGGAAAAAAAAGATTGGTAAGCAATTAAAACACAGTCCTTATTATTATTACCTTTGGCATTTTTCCGTCTCTCATTTGAAGTTAATGTTATATCTCTGACGATGATAAAACTGTCTCCTGAGTATTTGGTGAGGTACAAAAGCACCTGTGTGATGGGGATGAGTTTCATTGGTCTAACAGTGGAGATTTATTTTATATGTGCTGTGGGAATCACAGAGGGATAACACACATTAAGAAGAAAGGATTCCTTTGAGAGTAGATCTGTATTTATATTACATGAAATCAATAAAACGGTCTTTGTTTTAATGTGTAACATCCTTTCTTAACACCTTCTGATTTGTGGCATTTTTTGTGTATAGAGCTATGTGGCCTCCAACATCAGTATGTGGACTGATATTTCCATATGTGAAGGACTTTAACCACACACAACACTGGCACCAGTTCAAACTTCCTGTTTCATCCTAATGCTAAAAGGTTTAGTAGCAATGGTGCAATACTGTTGATACAGTAATAAGATTATTTATGGCTGTTTTACACCAAATTATTCTTGTTTAAATTTTATCATGTACTATAGGGTGGTCCAGATCTAATTATGCAATTGTCATTACGCTATAACTTATTAACTTTATTACATAGAAAATCATCCGAAAAATCCCGGACTGATGTCATGAAGAATAATCTTTGCGCTGAACTGGAATCCCCCCACAGAAATCAAAGTCATCCAGACAAACTGAATCTGCATAATCAGATCTGGACCACCCTGTACAAATTCTAATGTTTTATTTGATTGGAACAAACTCTCTCTTGTTCCTGTAAGTATTTACAACTTTCAAAGAAGAGATTAATTTAGAAGAACTTGTTTTATCTGGCCTTTGATGGTAAAATAAGTTTATGTCACCAGTTTGGAATTTCCTTCTAGAACTCTCTTATACAGTATTATAGGTCTTTTTAACATTGTCAGACCTTGTTCAATTGTTATACAGCATCATTGGTTAACTTGTCATAAAGTCTTGTACAGTCACAAGAGAGAGAATAACTTTCTTGTTTAAAAAGCATACTTATTCTGCCAGCTTAAACTTGAGAAGTCTTCATCCATCCATTTTATATACACTCTTTTTGATGAAGAGCTGGGGCCTATCCTGTCAAGTACTAGTACAAAGGGAGGAAGACCTTCTGACAGTGCTTATTATAAGGCAGAAACAAACACTGTTTCATTTATAAACAGCATTTACATCTTTGAAATATGCAAGAAAACACCACATTATGATTAGCCTGAGAATTCATTCCTGGAGTAATGTGCCATTGTGCTGCACATTCTAAGAAACAGGGAAAAAACCTTACAATAATACCCGTCTGTTACAGCAAAGCTTGTATTTAAAAGTTATTACTCCAGAAACTTTATATAAAAGGAGGATACTTGATAGAGTGGTTGTTGAGTGTCTAATTTATTAGATTAAAAAGGTGATTCATTGTGAATCTCTAGAGGGCTAGAAACTGCTTGTGCAATGTGTGACATTTTAAGTCTTCACCTCTTATGTTATCCTAATAATAACACTAAATATCTGATGCAAAGTACCACTTTCCAATCCTCCACCTCTGCATAATTTAAGTTAATTTTTTCCCTCTGTGAGCTGAAGCATCGCATTAAAAATGTTAGCCACATCTCAACTGTGATTGTATAAGACAGGAAAAATAGAAACTTGTGTGATATTTAGACACATGGAAGCACACATGTGTATTTCAATATGCAGTAATAGACTAACAAAAGATCTCTATATATTTTGCCTTTCATCCTTAAACATAATTTTTGTAAACAAAGCAATATTTAACAATTTAAGACACACAAGAGAGTAAATTGAATTCAGTTTATCAATTTAAAAATAAAGCTGTGGGAAATCAATAACTTTTTAGAACATGCAACATAGCACAGACTGGCACAGATAACCTGTCTACAGACCCACATTGTTTTGAAAAACTTCACAGACTTCAAAGGACTTTGTTGGACAGTTATCTTATCAAAAGATCTTGACCATACATTGTTCTTCTCTCTCTTGTTAAGTTAATCTTAGCCTGATTGAACCTATTAACTTTTTACATTTAAGATTGTTCATTTAAAGATTTACCAATGTTGTTTCTTGTCCTAGTGTGTGTATATAAATATGGGGTACTCCAGTTTCTGTATTACATCTTGGCTGAAGAAGGGGCCTGAGTTGCCTCAAAAGCTTGCATATTGTAATCTTTTTAGTTAGCCAATAAAAGGTGTCATTTTGCTTGGCTTTTCTGAATATGCAACATGAAATTGTGGCTGACCTAGGTCAATGGGTGGTTTAAGCACTTCACGGGCACTTAATAATTACAGTACAGTCAGATCTGAGAACCTATAGATTCATTTGTAGTAAAATAAATTTGTAATATTTGCACATTCAGTTTGTTTTTGTTTATTCTGATTTGTTTTTGTATTTTCAGATTTGTGTTTGTGTTTCCAATTTATTTTTCTCTTTTCTGATTTGTTTTTTCATGATTTTAGTTGTTTTGTGCATTGCCCCATAAATTTCAGCCATGGGAGTTCAATATCTGAACAATGCTGAAGTAAAATGCATTAGTCAGCCATTTTCTATTACTAAACAGTCAACATGTGACTGTGGGCTGAGCAGATGATCATATTCGTGTGGAGTTTTTGCTGTTGCTGGCTTTAATTTATTTCCATCAGCTGTTTCTCTCTGTCTCTTACTACCACCTTATAGTTCTTTTAAAAAGGTTGATACTAAATTTCTTACTTTTTCTCCAATGTTTTAATTTATCATACTCCACGCTACAAATTTTCTAATTTTCTCTCTGCATAGTGAACCAACGCTGATAACATCCTTTTCCTTATTAACTTCAGCATTCTTGTTGACTGCCCATCTGTTTCTCTGACTACCTGAGTCCTCATTCCTTTGGATTCATTCAGAGAGTTTGCACTTCTACTCATTGTGCTGGACACACAGTCATGGTCACCTTATTCTTCTTCTTTTTCTTTCGGCTGCTCCCTTTAGGGTTTGCCACAGCGGATCATCTTCTTCCATATCCTCCTGTCTTCTGCATCTTGTTCTGTTACACCCATCACCTGCATGTCCTCTCTCACCACATCAATAAACCTTCTCTTAGGCCTTCCTCTTTTCCTCTTCCCTGGCAGCTCTATCCTTAGCATTCTTCTCCCAATATACTCAGCATTTTTCCTCTTCACATGTCCAAACCAGTGCAATGTCGACTCTCTGATTTTGTCTCCCAACCGTCCAACCTGAACTGACCCTCTAATGTACTCATTTCTAATCCTATCCATCCTTATTATTACATACTTATTTCCATTTCCATTAAATCTTCTGATCTCACAATATCTGACTACGTTTTGAAATCTGCTGAGCTTACTCTTCCATGATATTACTCCCTTTTTAATACAGCCATCACCAGTAGTGAATTCTAACCAAAATATTCATTTGGAGCCTTTCCCCTCCTCTCCATACCATCTACTGTCAGAGAAGCTATTCAGATTTACTCTTATGTACTCCTTGCAAAGAGGAAGGTGTCCGCTGGATGGGAAGAAAAATTAAATGAACAGGAGTTAGAAGGAGCAGGCAAAATTGTAGACAGATAACATGTTGGGATCAAAGGAGCCATAAGGAATCTACACACACAGCCAGAAGCACTGAATTTCCCCTTGGGATTAATAAAGTATCTATCTATCTATCTATCTATCTATCTATCTATCTATCTATCTATCTATCTATCTATCTATCTATCTAAACCAAAATCAAACTCAAAATATCATAGCAAAAGTCCTTACACTAGTTTGTTTTAATTGCTCCTAACTAACAGTAATATGTTTGTTAACAGTACAAATCCAAATGTTTGGTTGGCAGAAGCTGTGCCCCACCATTTTAGACAAGTGGGACAAGATAACACAACACATCATGTGACTTCTGTGTCATATGGATAGCAACAGTCATAGCACATGTAAATGATATTATCACGGCCCTGCAAAGATCAACATAAAATGGTAGCAACCGTAAAAAAGACAATGTCAGAATATGATTAAAAATATTAAACAAGAAGGAAAATAAGTCCAAAGCTCAGATTCATTATAGCTGCTACCTGTCGGAGTATGTACAGAAGGTAGTGTCTTGTAATGAAGCCAGCTTACTACTGCCTCTCCTCTGCAGAGACCCTAAAGAGTTAGTGCTTAATATCCACATGCTGCCTCTAAGCTACCTTTGTCGTCAGCATGGTTTCATGTTTCCTACTTATCTATGTAGTATGATACCCAGCTCTGCATGAAGATCTGTCCTAGTCAAACAACAAACTTGCCTAAATGACATCTGTATATGAATACCTAATAACCTCCCACACCTGAATGCAAGAAAATAAAAATAAAACTGCTTCTTGTAGGATGTGAGGATCAATTAAATGCCTTTGATTTCATGTATCTCTACCTCAGTTACTTCAAACTGCTCTCTTTATTCACTGTCTACTTCATTCACTTTGTGTTTTGAATACCACATTTCTGGCATTGTCAGGACAGCTTTTATTGTCACTTATGGAAAAGTTCTACAGCTCAAACTGTTCTCTCCTCCTGTAAACCAAAAAATACCATCATGCTTTAATCACTCCTTGACAGGATTAATACAATTTTGATTTTAATAGCCTTCCTCTTCAATGAATAGATGGAGTGAAGGCTCTGAGGCTAGGTTGCCAGTTCAAATCCCGTAAACGTTGGAAGTGACTCTATTCCGTTGGGCCCTTGAGCAAGGCCCTTGACCTGCGATTGCTTCATCCTAAGTATGACGTTAATCTGCATCCAATTTACATGGAAAACTTTAGGGTTGGTGGTAGGACTGTCACTCCAGCCACTATAAAAAAAACTCACACTGTTTTCAATGTGGTGCTGATGTGTCACCCACTGCACGCGGGTCCCAATCCAGGTGGTTCGTCATGTGGTTGGTTTACCATTGCACTATCAGTGTATAACTCCAACCTCTCTCCTCAATGAATCAACTGACTGCAGCAACTTTAAAATTTTACTGGCAGAGTTTTGACAAAGACTAGACGTAATGAGCACATCTAGCATGATAAGAATGACAGATAAAATGTCTGCCTGTATGGTACTGGATTAAGGTTGGGATGATCATTTTGACCCAATGTCTGTTAATTTCCCAGACTACCTGTCATCTTTAAATGTATCTACCCATTAGAAAACCAAGAACCTCAGATGACAGCCTTCTCTTAACTCCAAGGACATTTTTAGATCTTGTTGGTGTTCATTCAGGTATATGGATTCTATTCTGTAATTCTTGGTCCATTTATGAAGGTTCATTAGTAGTCTCATTCAAATCTCACTTAAAGACTTACCCTTTCTCCCTTGCATTTAAATCTACTAAGCTATGACTTGATTTTTATGTCATCCTTCTAATAACTTTACTAATCCTAATCTTGCCAACTGTCATTTCTGGTTATTTATCTATATATTGTATATATTTATCCATATTGTTTGCTGGACTTGTTTTACTAGTTGCTAGCCTTGATTGAGATTAGATTTTATTTGACTTCTGCCTTCTCATTGATAGTATCCACTAGAAATAGGATAAATTAATTTTAAATGGATTTTAATCTCACTGATGATCTGCACTCAATGAAAACCCAGTTGCCATTTCATCTCAACTGGCCTTCAAACAGGCCATGAACTTGGGAGAGGTCGTGAAGAGGATCAGGATGCTAGCTTATGTCTGCATCACCTGAGAACATTAGAGAGACTGAGAAAATACAATGGGGTGTATGAAATACTCCTGTAATCACCTATTTGTGCCCTGATTGTAAGCGCCTAAGCAGCTTAGTTTCACTGTACTGCAAGACTATTTGCGTGAAAATGAAAAGTGCAAAGTGTTGGCTTGAGAATAAAAACAAGGTAAAAAGGTGTTAGAACTTACCTGTGTACCATTGTAATGTTTGATCACTCTTAAATAAAATGGATGAACTGTATGCTCTTATAGAAGGTCATGATGCATATGGGTACAGTGGCATTTTGTGTTTTACTGAGAGCTGGTTTAATTCAAGTATACCAGACATGTTTTAATTGTTGGATAGATTTCATTTTATTCGAACAGACAGAGACCCAGTGTGGTGTGGTAAAATGACAGGAGGAAGACTGGTCATCTACAGTACATGACTGAGGAATAGTGTAAAATTAGCATATCATAGTTAAAACTATAGTTTGTAATTCAGACATTGAAATTTTGGCTTTCGAAATTCATCTATGGTATTTTCCAGGGAGATAAGGTACATTATACTTGTATTAAGGTGGAGTGGTGGCTCTGAGGCTAAGGATATGCGCTGGTATTCCGAAGGTTGCTGGTTCAAATCCGTGTCATGGCCAAAAGAGATCCTATTCTGCTGGGCCCTTAAGCAAGGCCTTTAGCCTTCAATTGCTCCAGGGGTGCTGTACAATGGCTGACCCTGTGCTCTGAAATAGGGGTATGAAAATGAAAGGGGTATGCGAAAGCTAACAAATTCCTAATACAAGAAATTGTATAAGGCGAAATAAAGAACAAAAAAAAAATATATATATATATATATATACTAGCAGAATAGTGTGTTAAAGTAGTTACGAAAAAGAAAAGGAAAAATTTGAAAAACAACGTAACTTGATTGTTAATGTAATTGTTTTGTCATTGATATGAGTGTTGTTCTCATATCTATCTATCTATATATATATATATATATCTATCTATATATATATATATATATTGTTTTCATATCTATCTATATATATATCTCTATCTATCTATATATATATATGTTGTTTTCATATCTATCTATATATATATCTCTATCTATCTATCTATCTCTATATATATATATATATATATATATACAGCTTGGCAGCGGAGAAGTAGTGTGTTAAAGAAGGAAAGAGAAAGAAAAGGAAACATTTTGAAAATAACGTAACATGATTGTCAATGTAATTGTTTTGTCACTGTTATGAGTGTAAGCTGTGATATATATATATATATAGCAAAATACCAGCTTGCGATGTCATGTGTTAAAGAAGTTATGAAAAGAAAAGGAAACATTTTAAAAATAATGTAACATGATTGTCAAAGTAATTGTTTTGTGTATTTGGCGGCAGCGTCACAAAGTTTTTAGTCTAGCTGCATCAGAAAATGTACCACAACGTCTGACATGCCTCCTTTTTAGTGTTTTCTCACAGCTTGGATTGCTGCTGTCATATATATATACACACACACACACACACACACACACACACACATACATACATATATATATATCTTCACATACATATCTATATACACAGGTATATGTATAGCTTTGGTCACTGAGTGCAAGGGAAAAATAATAAAATATAGTCTATAAGTTATTAAACAGTAAAACATTAACGTTTTAAGAAGTACAGGTACATTGAGCACTACTGGAGTGGTTTCAGGTAAACTACATTTTAAAGACTGTGTAACACAACAGGTAAGTAACTAACAGCAGCTAAAATGTATATGGATCATCTCTCGGTAGTAGATCCCTTTTGAAAGGCGCTACACGACGGCTGTGGTATAGAAATTACATTTTCTATGTGAGCGTTCAAATTTGTGCCTCTGGTAATGTGCCTTACCGGCATTTAAAGAAAATTAGTTTTGTGTCCTCTGCAGTGTTAAGAGAAAGGCTTTGGTTTGGGATAAAAGGAAAAAGGTGTAAAGAAAGGAAAGTTGCCTTTTCTTTTATATAGTATAGAGATGTGTTAAGCTGGCGTTATGATCGCCTTGTGTAGACTGGTGAGGCGTCCCGCCATTAATCGGCTGTGATGGCACTGTCAGTCCTCCACTCGTGTGCGTGTTTCATAATCCGAGGTGAGGACCTCATAATCGTATCGTGCAAAAGAAAGTGTGAATCGCCTTAATATTATTTTGCCGTGGTGTAGAAAAGGGGTCCGTGTTTGCACTTGTCTGGGCTATAGCGCGGGGAGGATGAAAAAATTAAAAGTGCTCACTTTGACTTAAGGCAGAAGCGCAGTCAGCGTCTCAAAGGCACAGCTATGCGCGCTGGCTGCTCGACTTTTGCTGGGCAGGAGACCACAGTTTTGCAGACACGTTCATGATATCAAAAGTCTCAGCGCTCTTTGGAGGTCATTCATATATTATATATATAGCAAAATCCCGCTCTACTGCGGAGAAGTAGTGTGTTAAAGAAGTAATGAAAAGAAAAGGAAACATTTTAATAATAGCGTAACATGATTGACATTGTCATGAGTGTTGCTGTCATATATATGCCTGCCTAAATAAGTCACCCTCGCTTTGCTCTTACTTTATTTACCGTTCATTTAATCATGGCTATTGGCGGAAAAATTATAAAATGGAAGGAGGATGGCTTTACCAAAACAATTATTGATGGCGAATCGATTATTCATAAAGCTTGAATTGGTGATGTTTTTCTGTGTTAACCTCATATTTTTCAGACTTCTTCTCAAACTAAGGTGGTGCGAGGATAAAATGAATCGGGATGCTGATCAATGTAATCGTGTACAGTACCAGGAAATCATGCATTGACAAAAGCTCCCCTTTGCTTGTAATGCAAAGTGTGATTAAATGCATTATTTTTTAGCGCGTTATGGAGCACATGCATCGAAGCTTCTCAGCTGTGCTTGTGCTAAGAAAAGGAAAGATTTTAAAAATAACGTAACACGATTGTCAATGTGACCTTTTGTAAGTAGTGCCTGGAGGATTCAGTGTGGAGAAACTCTATAGAGACAGCGTGTGTATTAACTTGTGGATTTTTCTGTGAGTATTTGGTGGCAGTCTGACAAAGTTGCTTGGAAGACGGCATTAGCCGAGCTCAGCTCAGACCGAAATTAGATGAATGGGAGGGAGATGATGGCGTGACTCCCCACCCGCCTTAACTGTCAATCCCCACAAACACAGTCTCGGAATTTGCATAAGCACACCCCTTCACCTACAATTTTAACTTAGTTATAAAGTGATCAAAACTCGTTTATATCCTCGTCCTCTCATTAAACTTGTATCCCGCATTACCTGTGGGCATGTGAAACGCCAGCGTAGCCTGTCTATGAACTTAATTTAAAGTTTAGGTTTACACCTTGCTTTCTTTCGAGGCAGCAACACTCATGAATATGGTAGTATATGTCACTTTCGCTTGCTTCTTATTGTTTTTCGCTGCCTTCTCAATTATATAATGCATGTTTTCTTAAGCGCTTTTGCAGGTCTTCCTGGTTTTCTACGCACTGCGTTGACAATCAGTTCACGTGATTACGTGGGAGGCGTGATGATGTCACACGAAACTCCGCCCTTCCAGCTCAACTCCATTACAGTTAATGGAGAAAATACCTTCCAGTTATGACCATTAGGCGTAGAATTTGAAAATGAAACCTGCCCAACTTTTGTAAGTAAGCTGTAAGGAATGAGCCTGCCAAATTTCAGCCTTCTACCTACACGGGAAGTTGGAGAATTAGTGATGAGTGAGTGAGTGAGTGAGTGAGTGAGGGCTTTGCCTTTTATTAGTATATATATATATATATATATATATATATATATATATATATATATATATATATATATATATATTTATATATATATATATATATATATATACAGTATGTTTATATTCCCCCCTCTGCAAATAGGGACTCAGGAATGGAAATGATTTACTCTGTCACCAACACTTTAATGATGGGTCATTCTAGATGCTAGAAAGTCACTCCAAGGTGGGAAAGCAGCAGGCCCTGATGGCTACCCTGCAGAATTTTACAAGAAATTCTCTGCTCAGCTAGCTCCCCTCCTATTAGCAACATTTACAGAAGCCAGAGATAACCAATCTCTTCCTCAAACCTTTCGCCAAGCACTAATCACTGTTTTTCCAAAACAAAATAAGGACCTATTACAATGTGCATCTTACAGACCAATTTCACTTCTGAATAATGACGTTAAAATACTCTCTAAAATCATAGCTAGAAGGATGGAGAAAGTGCTCCCCTCGGTAATATCACAAGACCAAACTGGATTTATTAGGGGCCGATACTTATCGTCAAATCTTCAACGCCTGTTTAATGTAATATACTCAACAACTAAATCAAACACCCCAGAAATACTATTATCATTGGATGCAGAAAAAGCATTCGACATAATTGAATGGAAATACCTTTTCACTACATTGTAGAAGTTTGGGTTTGGCCCGAACATTTGTGCATGGATTAAATTACTGTACACTAACCCAGAAGCTTCAGTTTGCATCAACAACATTTGCTCAGACTACTTTAAACTAGAGCGTGGCACCAGACAAGGATGCCCTTGTCACCGCTGCTGTTTGCGATTGCCATTGAACCACTGGCAATACATTGTCGAAATACTGATCAGATAAAGGGGATTAGCAGAGAAGGACTGGAACAGAAAATCTCATTATATGCAGATGATATGGTATTGTATATATCGGACCCAGAAAATTCTGTGTCTGCAGTCTTAACAACACTCACAGAATTTCAAAAGATCTCTGGTCTCAGAATTAATCTGAATAAAAGTGTACTCTTTCCAGTGAATTCTCAAGCATATAATATTAGATTAGACACCCTACCTTTTATCATTGCAGAACAGTTTAAATACCTTGGGGTAAACATCACAAGTAAACATAAAGCTCTTTATCAACAAAATTTCGTCGTATGCATGGAAAAAATTAAACAAGACTTGCATAGATGGTCAACCCTTCATCTCACACTAGCTGGAAGAATTAACACTGTTAAGATGAATATTCTTCCTAAGCTTCTTTTTTTATTTCAAAACATTCCAATATACATTAATAAATCATTCTTTAGGCAATTAGATTCAACAATAACCTCATTTATTTGGAATTCAAAACATCCACACATCAAAAGAGCGACCCTACAAAGACAAAAGGCAGAAGGTGGCATGGCTCTACCTAACTTCCAGTTTTATTACTGGGCAGCAAATATACAGGCGATAAGAACCTGGACACAAATAGAAGAACATACACAGGCTTGGACCACAATAGAAGTAAAATCTTGTAGTACTTCTTTGTATTCCCTGCTCTGTGCTCCAAAAAACACACGTTATTGGCAATACACTAATAACCCAATTGTGCTCCACTCACTTAGAATCTGGAACCAATGTAGAAAGCATTTTAAGACGGAGAAGCTTCTATCTGTGGCACCTCTGCAAGAGAACCACCTCTTTCAACCTTCACAAACATATGCAGTTTTTAATATCTGGAAAAATTTGGAATTAACTTTCTTAGAGATCTTTATATAGACAACGTCTTTGCATCCTATGAACAATTACATTCCAAATTTAACATTCCAGCTGCACATTTCTTTCACTATCTTCAAATCAGGAACTTTGTTAAACAGAACCTTCCAGATTTTCCTCATCTTGCACCCTCATCCATGCTGGAAAAAATATTGCTCAATCTTAAGGACTTAGACTCCATATACAGTGATTCCTTGCTGTATCGCGCTTTGACTTTCGCGGTTTTGCTCTATCGCGGATTTTATATTTAAGCATATGTAAATGTATATTGCGGATTTTTAAGCTGATTCGGATTTCTGCGGACAATGGGTCTTTTAATTTATGGTACATGCTTCCTCAGTTTGTTTGTCCAGTTGATTTCATACAAGGGACGCTATTGGCGGATGGCTTAGAAGCTACCCAATCAGAGCACGTATTACATATTAACTAAAACTCCTCAATACTATAAGATATGCCTCCTGCGCGGTGCTCGATTGTTTGCTTGTCTCTGCCTCTATCTCACCCTCTCTGACATTCTCTGCCTGGCGGAGGGGTGTGAGCAGAGGTGCTGCTTGCACAGAAGCTGTTTGCCTAGTGGATACGCGATTTAAGAAATCGAGGTGCGTTCAAAAGCACACTTACTGATTTTTGATTGTTTGCTTTAATCTCGCGCTCTCTCTCTCTCTCTCTCTCTCTGGCGTTCTCTGCTTGCGGAGGAGATGTGAGCAGAGGGGCTTTTGCACAGAGGCTGTTTGCTTAGAAGATACAGACACTCCTGTAAAAAATGCTGAAAGGCTACCTTCGCATTGATCCCTTCATTGCCGCTGCTTTATCGCGGTGCTTGCATACTTAAAAGCGCAACAGCCCTATTGATTTTTCATTGTTTACTTTACTCTCTCTCTGACATTCTCCGCTCCTTACGCGCACTTTGAAGAGGAAGATATGTTTGAATTCTTTTAATTGTGAGAAAGAACTGTCATCTCTGTCTTGTCATGGAGCACAGTTTAAACTTTTGACTAAAGGGTGTTATTTCATGTCTAGAGGGCTCTAATAATGTTAAACGTATTTAGAAGGTCGTAAACAGGTTTTCAATACTCTAACTGCGAAAATATTAGATTTATAAATAAAGAATCCTACTTCGTGGAAATTCATTTATCTGTCTGGAGCGGATTAACCGCGATAAACAAGGGTTTACTGTATAACTGTGCGGAGAATATTTATAAACAGTGTGGGAGAGTTTCTAAGGGCTTAAAATATATAAAAATAATCATACAAACATATGGTTTCTACTTGCGATTTTCACTTATCACGGGGGTTCTGGAGCATACCTTGATCGAGGAGGGATTACTGTATACAATATATAAAATCATTTTACAATCCCTCCCTTTCAAAGATCCAAGAGGACACTGGGAAAAAGATCTCTCAATTAATATATCAGAAAAGGAGTGGAAAGTAGCAATGCAGAGAATTCATACAACTTAAAATTATATATCGAACACATCTGTCTCGACTAAAACTCTCCAAAATGTTTCCAGGGCATGATTCAACCTGTGAACATTGCAACCAAGCCCCAGCCTCACTGGGTCACATGTTCTGGGCCTGCACCAAATTAACATTATTCTGGACAAAAATTTTTAATTACCTTTCAGACAGCCTTGGTCTCATAATCCCTCCTAACCCATTAACAGCTGTGTTTGGTGTTCTTCCAGATGGGTTTAAAGTGGAGAAAGACAAATTGTGATTGCATTCACTACACTTTTTACACGCAGACTTATTCTGATAAACTGGAAGAACCCAAACTCTCCTCTTTTAAGTCAGTGGGAAACCGATGTGTTATATTATTTGAAATTTGAAAAAATCAAATACTCAGTTAGAGGATCCGTACAGACTTTTTTCAAAACATGGCAGGATCTGATCAGTAATATTTTAAAATAAGTTCATGAAGCACAGAGAATTTATTAATTTAGGTATGTTTACAAGCCTTAAATTTTACGCCATTTAGCTTGCTCTCTCTCTCAGGGGTGGGGATCAATCTGTTCTTTTCTTTTTGTAAAAACTTGATTGCTTTGTATGGATTCCAATAAAATTAATAAAATAAATAAAAAAAAAATGTCATTCTGACCCTGCAGTTATAATATGTGGGGACATCAACCATGTAACTTTGAAAGGAACAATGACAAACTTTCATCAGTTTGTGTTTTGTTCCACTCAAGGAAATAACATGCTGGACCTACTCTATTAAAATGTTAAAGGTGCCTTTACGTGCAAACTACTGGTTTCTTTTGGCAGATCTGACCATAACCTGATTCATCTTATTCACAGTTACAAGCCTACTATTAGACAGTATCCTGTTAACTCCAGGGCAGTGTCAAAGAGGAGCCTGTAGACTGAAGTAACTTCAAACTGATTTCAAATGACAGACTGGGAAATGATGTGCAAGTCACATGGGATAATACTGATAGTCTCAGCCACTGTGTCACAGACTATATTAACTTTTGTGTTGACATTATGGTACCCATAAAGACAGTATGTTGCTTGTCAAACAATGAACCCTGAATTACTAAAAGCTAAAAAGTCTCCTGAATGAGAAAAAGAGAGCATTCAAATCTGGTGACAAAGAGGCTCTGAAGGATGCCCAGCAAGTGGTGGAAAGAAAGCTTACAAAGCCAAAATAGAAAACAAACTGACTCAGAATAATCTGCAATATGCCGGGTCCAATGACCAGCCCTCCACATCATCCCTACTACATCAACAACTAGTAACACTTGATCTGGAATGTTCAGTGGTGAGTCCTCCTCTGGCCATCAGTAAGAGTTGTTCATAACTGAAGACCAAGTGAAGAGAGGAAGCTACAAACACGAAAAGCCACGAGACCAGATGGAGTCAGTCCTCGCGTTTTTAAGGCTTGTGCTGACCAGCTTTAAGGTATCCACTAACACCTGTTCAGTCAGTCCCTAAAGCTCCAGAAAGTGACGCTGCTATGGAAAATATCCTCCATTGTTCTTTTTCCTTCTATCTGTCTATGTACACATTTATGCCTAACATGGTAAATATATTAAAAGCTCTTGTATTTACTGTTCATTTTGAAATTCACTATGATTTTCTATTATAAAAATAAAGTATATTGTGATGGTGTATTGGCGGCATGGTGGCACAGGAGACCTGGGTTCGCTTTCCGGGTCCTCCCTGTGTGGACTTTCCATGTTCTCCCCGTGTCTGCGTGGGTTTCCTCTGGGTGTTGCAGTTTCCTCCCACAGTCTAAAGACATGCAGGTTAGGTGCATTGGCAAATTGTCCCTAGTGTGTGCTTGGTGTGTGTGTGTGTGTGTGTGTGTGTGTGCCCTGCGGTGGGTTGGCGCTCTGCCGGGGTTTGTTCTTGCCTTGTGCCCTGTGTTGTCTGATATTGGCTCCTGTGTTAAGACATAGCGGGTTGGATGATGGATGGATGGTGTATTTGATGAATGGTGCTTGTAGAAGGAGAACAGGCCTTTCGTCTCAGTAACAGCTTTGTCCTCATCTCATCCAGGATGCCCATTCTCCTCTTACATGCTATAGAAAATACATTTTGATAAACAGACTGATTTTTCATTTAGGAGTGAGCTAGTAAATAAAATATGTTGTATAGGGTGGTCCAGATCTAATTATGCAGCTACAGATTTGATTAATGCACGGAAAATTCCATTTCAGCACAAAGACAATTTTTCATGTCGTCAGTTCGCACACTTCTCGATGGTCTGGGATTTTCTATGTAATAAACTTAATAAGTTAAGTCAGCGTTTCTCAACCTTTAAGTATTTGCGACCTGAGTTTTCATAACAGTTTTAATCACGCCCCCCCCTAACATTTTTTTGAAATGTAGATGTATATTTTATTAGACCTACTTAACTTTTATCGACATTTATCTAACTCTATATTTATTGTTCTAGTATCAGAATGTAGTTTAAGTTCATTTGTTTTGGTTTCAACAGATGTTTTTTCATATTTTTGAGTCTTGTTTTCTTTTTTCATATCTTCGTGCCCCCCTTTTTGTTACTTCGTGCCCCCCATAGGGGGGCCTACCCCACAGGTTGAGAACCACTGAGTTATAGTGTAATGAAAATTTCATAATTAGATCTGGACCACCCCATACAATTCTATAGAATTATGAAAAACTGAACACTAAAGTAGAGAATTAAGAAAAAGACTTCCTAGTTCAAATACCAAATCATGAGACAGAATTTATAATTAACTTAAGGACAGATATAATGGAAATAGCTGAATTAATAAGCTGTTTTGGATACCTGAGATTCTCGTTCAAATTTTCATTGGCAGAGTTGTTGAGCTGCTCCAGCACCTGTCAGTACTGCAACAGTTAGCTGCTTTAGATTCTTTTAGTGACAAATCTCCAGTGCCCTGGAAACTAACATTGAGAATATACCATAACTAATAAATACCCATTTTCATTTCAACTGTTATGTGCTTTTCTTTATACTTTATTGTTTTTGATACTAACACATTTCCATCATGTACATCATCTCAGGGAATTTAACAGGTATGTAAATGTTTTTCTGTTTTTCTTCACCTTAAGCCCCAGATTAACTCGGGATCTTAAAATCCAACATGTTAGCTGCCCCACCACACAGCCTGCCATGTTCTGACTAAGATATTTTTAAATTACTATTGTGCAGATCTGCAGATCAAACGTCAGCTGCTGTGAAGTTGCATACCCCATAGCAGTAGCTAGTTAGATTTTTTTCACAATGAATGATGTCAGCTGCTCATTAGAGATCTGTGCTTAAAATACACATGCTGTGAAATTCATTCATTCATTTCCCTAACCTGCTATATCTTGAGAAGGGTCACGGTGAAGCTAGAGTCTATACCAGCAAGCTTATGGTGTCAGGCCATTGCAGGATGAATGTGCAGACATGTACTCAATTACATACACACAGTACACTAGGGCCAAATTAATATTGCAAGTCCACGTAACCTGCATGTCTTTGAACCAGTGTACCTAGAGTAAACCTATGCAGTCCAAGTTCTTATGCAATATTCAGCCAAACACTGATGTCTGGGGATACTAACGGGTTTGAAGCCATAACTGTCCTAGTTTAAATCACAGAGAAGGCCCACAGTAACTTGACAGCTGGAGAAACTGATATTCCTAGATGAATGTGGTTTTCAATGATGCCCACTTGACTGAAAAACCTGGGTTCTGAATTTTTAAATTAGTTACAGTCAACTATGAATGCAGCTCCATAACAAAGACCACTGCTGTTTAGTAAAAAATTAGTGCATGGTCACTTGGGAAGGCTTACTTCTCGGCTAATATCAGTTTCTGGGCAGCACTGTAACATAGTGGGTACCACTACTACCTTACAGCTGCAGAAACACCAGGATGTAAATCCATTCCAGCTTCTGTCCTTGTAGAATTGACATGTCTTCTCCACATCTGTGTCTATGCTCAGGCTACTCTGGATTTCCTTCCACATCTTACTGTGATTTCAGAAAGTATTCAGACCCCTTCAGTTTCTGTGCAATTTATTGTGTTTTAGACTTAATTTTAAATTGATACATTTTCTATTTTTGACCAACAGCTACTCTCATAACTCATAATGACAAACTGAAAACATGCTTTCAGAAAGGTTTGCAAATGTATTAGAAATCAAAGCCTGAAATCTCTCATTCAATTAAATATTCAGACCCTTAATTCTTTATTTTATAGAAGACCCTTTGGTGGCAATTACAGCTCTCAGTCTTCTTAGGTAAGTCTCTACAAGTCTCTACTTTAGAACTGCAGAGAACCAACTTAAACTTCTTATTCCAGGTTCCTCTTTAATACTGAATGGGTTTCATCTGAAATGATCACAAGTGGAAAAAGCAGGAGAGGACTGGAGATTTATGTGAATAACCAATGGTAAAAGAGTAAGCGCATTACAATTAAAACTGAATGTGTGATCTAGACATTGGAATGCTGACTGAATTTGTCTATGTTACTGCCCAGAAAGATAAGTTACCTCACCCTGACCAACTTGGCAACAGAAATGATTCACTCTGTTGCAGAATGATGAATCATTCTGACTGTAGAATGCTGTCTGCTTACCCATACCCACCACGTGCCATGCTACAGTTCAGCTGTGGGGCACCGAGTAGTCATACTGAGGATAAACTACAGTAAGGTGAGTGAGAGAGACACAGACAAGGTGTTACAAAGATAAAGTTTTTTAATTATAACTAGATGATATCAAAATGTCAGTTCTTTACAAAAGCTGAATGGACCATCAAAGACTTTTGGAGTCCGTAAAAACAATAACAACCCAGCAACCCATTTCTCTTTTTCATCTTCCAGGTTATCCAAAGGACCCAAAGACATTTTAAAAGGAAAAAAAAAACTTAAGTCATACCCATGCCCTATCTCACCATATTATCCCCACTTCTCACTTCACTTTATTTTTTCTCCAGCCGTCTGGAGTTTTTTTTGTTTTTTCTGTCCCCCCTGGCCATTGAACCTTACTCTTATTCAATGTTAATGTTGATTTATTTTGTTTTATAATTGTGTCTTTCATTTTTCTATTCTTTAATATGTAAAGCACTTTGAGCTACTGTTTGTATGAAAATGTGCTATATAAATAAATGTTGTTGTTGTTGTTGTTCTCAATGCTCTAGGAGATCATAAAAGGGTATGCACCCACTTTTATTGTTACTTAAGGCTGTGCAGGAGTGCCGTGGTGTATCGAACACTAGAGGCAGACATTTTCTGAAATGAAGACGCCCTCTGATGCTCCTCTTCCCTTAATTATACGCCCTTGAAATCCCTTCCACCAATCCCAATGGACACCTGACTTTTCTCACTCTAATTACTAAGTGTGTCTTATCTTTACTGCTGTGCACACTGTAACCTGGAAGGATTCTGAGACCCACACTCGTGTGCACAGGATTCATCATGGATGCTCCAATTCTCGATTACCCTCTTGGAAGTAATCACTTTCTATCTATTGCTCAAACCTTTTCTCACTCTGAAACATCTCTGCTAATTTTAATCCTTTCTCTTGCAGCTTGGTACCATGGGCCTGGATGCTTCTTCAGGTGCACTCACATTGCACACTGTAAGACCCTCATTGCTCTACCATAGACGAGAACATCCAAGCAGCTTGCTTACTGCTTCCTACTCTCTTGTTGGCACCACATGAACACGCTCCACATAAGTGCCATACTGTACTGTATAGCTATTTAAACTTCAAAGTAAATTCTATAAACAGTTACACACACACACACACTTTATAAACTCAAGCAAACAGTGTCATCATAGTGTGATTTACCATATGGTGGTGACTTCAACTGATGGAACAAACTTCAATTAGCATGCTCCAGTTGTGGACACAACAAACTAGACCTTAAGAGCGGAGTTTGGGGGTGGCAAGTGGGGAGACCGCCACCATGCCCCGTGCCTAAGGGGGCCCTGCTTTTTAAGTCTGCGTGTCCCATTCGAGCGGATTTGTCAAGTTATATTCTCCAGTATATATATATTTGAGATGCTTCTAAAAGGACCCCTTTTAAAATTCCTCTTCAAGGTCAAATTCCATAAATGTATGTCTTTGACAACATTCCATAGTTCAAATATTAATGCACAAAAACATGTATCGCTAATGATAACCGGTTGACATGACATCAACGTGAGTTATGACTATGACATCCTTCACATCGAGACTCAGAGTATACTTTTCTAGAAGAGGCCCTGCTAATTTCCACATGACACCACATCGCATTTCGGTATTGGTATTGTCATGAATTATGAATTGCACTTTTTTAATAGATTATATTGTTATATTTTGATTAAGTCCGCATGTTATCTTGCAAAAATTTTGCTGAATACTGTAATGAGAAAATCTGGTGTATGTTAATATTATTTTTATTAAATTTACGCGCAAGTTTGTACAGTCCACACATAAACCGGTACCAGGGTTTGACGTAACCGGCCCCACGTGGGGTTGGTCAGCCCTTGGCCCAGCATACCCCTAAGTTTGCCTCTGCTGGACCTGCACTATTCAAATGTATTTTAATATTAAACCTGTGGTACAACTGTGTAAGTCTGGCCTCATCTTATTACAACCTACAAGCTTGTTAATGACAACAACAGCTCTCTGTTATCTAAGCCAGAAGACCAAACGTGTGTTCAAGTGGGTTGTTGTTTATAATAATATTTATATTATTCTTGAGCTTCTGTAAAGTTTTAATTTCCCCTTGTGGACAAACAAAGTATTCTAAAATCTAATTCAAATTAAATTAAATTAGATGAGAGGCATTTATAAACTGCTAACTTCAGGTCTCTCTTCAGATGTTCTATGGGGTTTAGTCTGGACTTTGGCTGGGCCACTCAAGGACAGTGAGAGATTTGTCCCAAAGACACTCCACTGTTGTCTTGGCTGTATGCATCAAATCACTGCCATGCTGAACAGTGAACTGTCGCCCCAGTCTATGGTGATGTGGACTCTGGAGGAGGTTTTTTTCAAGGACCTCCCCTTTGAAGGTCTGTTAGAATGACCATTGGGTTCTTGGTCACTTTACTGACCAGGTCCTTTCTTGACCAGTTACTCATTTTGGTGAGATGGCCAACTCTTAGAAAAGTCTTGGTGGTGCCACATTTCTTCCATTTCTTAATTATTGAGGTGACTGTGATCCTGGGAACACTCAGAACTTTAGAAATGGTTTGATACCCTTGCCCTGATCTATGTTTCACCACAATTGTATTGTGTGGGTCTTGACTTATTGAGTTTATGACTTATTTTTTGTTCTGACATAAAGTGTGAATTGTGGGGCCATCAAGTGTGAGTGTCTTACTAAACAATGTCCAATAGGTTAAATTTGTCATAGGTGAACTCCAATCAATGGTAACTAAAACTAGCAGGATGCATCTGAGCACATTTTAGAGTGACACAGCAAAGGATCTAAATACTTTTATGAGAGATTTCAATTTTTGGGTTTTAATAAATTTGCAGACCTTTCAGAAAACCTTTTTACCTTGTCATTATGGGTTAATAAATGTAGATTGATTGGCAAATGTATCCATTTAAAATTAAACCTACAACATATACAACACATATGAGTAAGTGAAGGAGAGTGCATGAGGATGCTTTGAGATTCCATCCTGGGTTGGTCCCTTCATTATACCTGATGGTTCTGCCCTGGATGAATAAGGTGTAAAATAGGCAAAAGGTAGGGTGAGATGAAATATTAGTTTTAATTCTTATTTTGATTTGGTGTGCCCCAGCATGTTAAATAATGTGCACCATGCATTCATCCATCTATCCATTTTCTGAACCCACTTTTTCAGTTATTGGGTTGTGGTAGTCTATACTAGCAGTAGTTGCTGTAAATCCAATCCAACATAAAACATTAGTCTGTCAAAAAACACTGACACTTACGCTGAATCACCAATTTACCTATGATGTCAATCTTTTGGATGTGAAGAATAACTCAACAGGAGAACAAGCTGACTTTACACAGAGGAAGTCGTTGCTGTCTTAAAGTTGAAATATTCACACCCCCATACACCTTCCAAAATATTAATATTTTCACACATTCATTATCTTGTGAGTCATAAAACACTGTTTATTTTACAGTTTGAGAAAAATCGAGGTCTCGTAGTATTTCTGAAACTCTGCTAAACAAACCGAGTTGGTGGTTTGCTCCTCTCTTATCTACTAGCGCACCGAACCCGTGTCTTTCAAACGGCCCGCCGACACGGACCCCGCCTCCTAAATGCTGCCTCGGGAACGCGCGTGCTCGCTCACGTTGACAGGGTTTAGTCGAGCTCAGCCTCACAGCGGAGCGCGTGAGTTGCGCTCTAAAGGACAGCGGGTAGGCATAGTTCGCGTTTTTCCCCACTGTTCGAGGGTCCACCGAAGATTTCTGTCAGTCTCCTTCTGTTTCCCATTCATCGGGCCTTCGGTTATGGAGATTTCACGATCGGATTAGCAAGACTGCAGTTTTGAGGCAGAATGAGCGCGAATGTACCGGGCTCGGTGCCCTGCCGCTTCGCACACTATTTCGTGATCTGCGGCATAGACACTGAGACTGGACTGGAGCCGGACGAGCTAGCAGGTAAACGCCGAGTTCAATGGGGTCAGGTTAGCCGGGGGGGCTCCTTTTTGAGACCGTTTCATATATTGTATATTTATTGTTTTGTTTTTTTTTTCAATTTGTTTGTTGTTCATAAGAATGCAACGTTCAAAAACGACAACAAGCTGACCTGAAGCTGATATTCCTACTTAGTCGTGATTTGTGTGCGATTGGTTTCTTGGCAGCTTTTGCTGTTTTTTTGTCCTGTTTTTTTTTTTGTTTATGCTGCGGTTTCTGAATCACTTGACTCTGCGGATGCAAGAAATACGCGCGCTGCTTGAATAATTAATTTTAAGAGTTTATTGGGATCTGTAAACCTGCAAGTAGGGAACACGGCTTCAAAACAGCGGAGGGGCTGGTGTCGAGCGCTTGGAATCGGCTGACGAGTGGACCTTGAGCTTGGTGATCGCGGGCTTGAATGAAGTGGGACAGCACTCGGTGCAGCTTCTTCTACAGACTTTGGCATCACAAAATCCGGCGTACTCAGTCCCAAACTTTACGTACAGGTGCAAAACATTCCATTTTGTGTCATGCTGCGCAAATTAAGTTAAAACATATTTGTGTTCAATTGCTGTATACTCATGTACATCTGTATTGATGATTCTTATCGTAAGATCGTAGTTCTGTGTCATTCTTGATAGGATTTCGATGTAATATACAGTATTCAGTGAGGTGTTGTAATGTACGTATGGTTTCCGTGAACTGATGTGCAATATGTGTTATTCTGTGTAAGTACCTGATGGATTCTCAAAAAAATGTTATCGCAAAACGTCAACCATCTATCCATTTATTTATTTATTTATTTAAATAATGTGCATATCTGAGGTGTACAGAATTATTTTGTATACGTAATATGTAGCGAGCCAAATGGCGTTTATACATTAGCACAGTACTGCTGGTTTTTATACAGTAATTCTCCAAGATGTACAGTCAATGGCAGTAAACCTAGCATTTATAGTATTTACATTTATTTATGGGGCTGTTAGAATTCGGATTTTTTCTGAAATGGTGTGTTCTCCAAGCTTTTAAGTTAGTAAGTCATTTGTCTTTCTTTCAGACGATTTTGTTCTTCGATGTATATTTCAAAGTGTGAGTATTCATATACTGTACAGTACTTGTATATGTATATGAGTAGGTTTTCTTGTGTCCGTACATACTTGTTTCAGATTCTCTGTAACTGGTTGTCACAGCCTAGTTTTATGTCTTTTAGGTAATATGAGACTCCAGCCAAGAACGTTCAACTGCTTTAAATTTTGTGTCTCAGGCCTTCTTTGTTTTTCTTTTTCAGTGAAGAAATATTCTTTACTTATTTTATCCTTTTAAGGCAGTAATTTATTTCCTTGGGATGTTTCCTTGTATTGTTATGTAGTGCATTTTATAAAATGACATTTATATATGTCTATTTTGTTCATTGTTTATGTTAACACTTGATTATTTAGTTGCTTTATGTTTAAGCATCTTTTATTATGTGGGTGGTCCCCCAAGAGACACAACAGCCTGCCCTTTACCATCATGGGATTGTCGTCGCCCTATAAAGGCTGGGATAACCCAAAGCGCCTTCTTGTTCTTTTGTGATTTTGTGATGTTTCAATCTTTTGCTGTGTTTTTTGACTTCATCTGTTGGATTTCGCATTGAGACTGAGATTGCTATTTGCATTGCCTGTTTTCAAGGCATTTCCTCCTGTGCCATTTGCATTGTGGTCCTTGCAGCTTGTTTTGTGTTACAGAGTATTTCTGTAAAATAAATCATTTTATAAATCTTCTTCATTATCTTTTTTTTGTGACTGGCCAGTGTGGATAGTTTACCCATCTAGTGGGCATTTTGAGCACTTATTTTGATTTCTGAGTTTCAGAACTCTTTAGCTCAGGAGGAGTCAACTCTGGTTTTGGAAGTTCACAGTGGCTGCAGGTATTTGCTTTAACCAAATTTTTAATTAGATCTCATTTATTTGTTATTAAAGTAATATGTTTATTTAGGCTTGGTTTTATTTACGTTGTTTGATAGGATTTGGAACCCTTTATTGCCCAATTTAGCTTTAAATTGCTGCATTTTAGGTTTTAGTTATTGCCTGTTTCTTAACCAGCCATCAGTTAATCATGAGGTAAAGCTGACAAAGGTACCGCCAACTCTGCAGCTAAAGTGATTCCATTTACATGATGATTCCATCATCACGCACCTGAGTTAATACAATGCTTTGAAAGAAATGAAAGAGAGGGGAAGGACCAAGAGGTACAAATCTGTTCTAGAGCACACAATTATATGAATAATGGTGTCAGAAAAAAAAAAACTACAAGTTGATAAAGATTTACCTTGGAGGAATTGAAGCTCTAACAAGCCATAAAATTAAATATCAAGCTTTATTATCTTCTAGACTTGGCTTCTAAATAAGCCTATGTCACATTAGATGATTTTTTTCCACTGCTTTTCATTCATAACTTTCAATTATATAAACTAGCCAGTCGGTGGCAGTCGGCTGCACCCTCCGATGAAGATAATTGCCTAATGTGACATACCCAACAAATGACAAAAACTAGTCTGAGTCTGACGTGGATAAATTCAAACCTGTTTGATTTTCTAGTTAGTTGGAGGGGCTTGCTCTGTATGCAGGAGAGTTGACAACCAATGAGTGTTCAGCCGGAAGTACAATGCATGGGATGTAGCGACAAGGAATAAAAAACACATATTTTGAACTTCATAAATGGAAGAAAAGCTCACCTGCCTGATGCCTTGTGTTTTATGTACTAAACAGAATGGAAAAAAAGAAAAAGGAACCAAAACTGTGGCTGAACGCTCCACAGCTATTAACCCTTCACCTAGTTCCGTCAAGCAGCACGGGGACTGTGAACCTCATAACAGAAGAGAAGCTAATCTACACTTTATTGCAAAAAGTATTGGGACGCCTGCCTTTACACACACATGACCTTTAATGACATCCCATTCTTAAAACATAGGCTTTAATATGGCGTTGGCCCACCCTTTGCAGCTATAACAGCTTCAACTATTCTGGGAAGGCTTTCCAGGCTTTTTTGACCATTTCTGACCATTGTTCCAGGAGAATATTTGTGAGGCCAGGCACTGATGTTGGACTAGAAGGCCTGGCTCGAAGTCTCCGCTCGAATTCATACCAAAGTTGTTCTGACTGGTCGAGGTCAGGGCCCTGTTCTGGCCAGCCAAGTTCCTCCACACCAAACTCGCTCATCCATTTCTTCATAGACCTTGCTTTGTGCACTGTTGCGCAGTCATGTTGCCATCCCCAGACTGTTCCCACAAAGCTGGGAGTATGAAATTGTCCAAAATGGCTTCATATGCTGAAGCATTAAGAGTTCCTTTCACTAGAACTAAGGGGCCAAGCCCAACCCCTGAAAAACAACCCCACACCATAATCCCCCCTCCACCAAACTTTACACTTGGTACAATGCAGTCAGGCAGGTACTGTACCGCCAAACCCAGACTCGTTCCATCAGATTGCGTGATTCGTCATTCCAGAGGACACACCTGCAATGCTCTAGCGGGAGTGTGCTTTAACCACTGCAGCTGACACTTTACATCGCACTTGGTGATGTCAGGCTTGGGTGCAGCTGCTCGGTCATGGAAACCCACTCCATGAAGCTCTCTATGCACTGTTCTTGAGCTTTTGAAGGTTTGTAGCTATTGATTCTGCAAAGAGCTGGCGACTTCTGCACACTGTGCACCTCAGCATGCGCTGTTTCCACTCCGTAATTTTACATGGCCTACTACTTTGTGGCTGAGTTGCTGTTGTTCCCAGTTGCTTCAACTTTTTTATATTACCAGTAACAGCTGACCATGGCATATTTAGTAGTGAGGCAATTTTATGAATGGACTTATTGCACAGGTGGCATCCTATCATGGTACCACACTTGAATTCACTGAGCTCCTGAGGGTGACCCATTCTTTCACAAATGTTTGTAGAAGTAGTGTGCATGCCTGTGTGCTTGATTTTGCACCTGTGGCCATGAAAGTGACTGGAACACCTGAACTCAATGATTTGGAGGGGTGTCCCAATACTTTTGGCAATATAGTTATGTGATGTCTAGAATTTTATATACCTTAACAGAATGGAAAAAAGAAATAAAAGGGCAGAGATTGCTGTTGAACTCACTGCAACTGTTAATCCTTCATACAGTGCCAGCTATGTCAGGCAACCTGCTATTGGCTGTCAGAAAAGGGGCGACTACCACTGCGCTACAAGATTAGAGCTTAGATGGTAAATGTGACATGGGCTACCATTTTCGGTTGTGTAATTTGACATGCCCATGACAAAAAGTCGCGTAATGTAACATCAACTGTACAAAGCTCATTTGAATGAAAACTTGCAGCCACTCTAGCCCTCCAGGACCCCAGCTCTAGCTCATAACAGCATTTCATGATGGTCGATGCTGTTAGCAGTGCTATATAAAATAATAATTGATAGATTGAAAAATTCATTATATTGTAAGATAAAACAAAATACACCCAATACCTTGTAATTTAGTGCTGATATAATTAGAGTTAGAGTTTAGATATTTTAGATGTTGTAAAGAAATTTTTGTATCAAGGTTATCGGTGTTCGGATTAAGTTCACCAAAGATCTTCTTTTAAATGTCTTTCTCTAGACTCACCAGTCTGCCTTTAACTCTTTCTTCCTTTGTTGTAATTGGTGTGAAGACTTTCATCATCTCTAACATGATGTTAACACTTATGATAATTTATTGCTAATTTTATTATTTATTTCGACAGATGCCTTTATCCAAGGTGACTTACAAAGCAAGTTAAACACATACAAGACTGAATTTTGCAAACATCAAACATAATAAGGAATAAGATAAAACTGAGCACAAGGGAATAATTATACATGAAGCTCAAATACTACAAAAGTCAGTGTCCTAAACGCTTTGCCATTTCAGCAGCAGCTACCCTGTGGGAGAGAAACTAAGCAGTTCAAAAATATTTAAGAAAAAGATGCATTTTCAAAATAATAAAATAACAATGCTTGCTTTTTTGCTTTAATGCTGTAACTTTTTTGGAGGTTGGGGGATCAGTGTTCTTTGTTGTACATTAGCATGTACATGTGAAAAGAAGTGCCATGCATTGTTCTTAAGTGTTTCTTTCATCTATTGTTTAAGTGATCAGTCTGCAGACTATTCCATCAGCATTAGGTTGTAATCCCTTAGCATGAAATGCATCTTGCACAATAACATTTTCTACCAAACCACATACCACCAAACTGTGAGCTTTATTGTTTGCTTTGTGGACAGGTGTGCATCAGCTTTGTAGGATTTCCAGACTAGCAATGTGACTTAGAGAATAAGGAGCTGAACTTTAAACGGTGAGCTTATTGTGAGGTTGCCATTACCTGTGCTTAAATTATTAAGATATTTTTAACATTTTATATGTTATTAAATAATGGCAGTGTAATGGAGTATGGATTGCATCTTTGTGTGATGTTCACTTCTTAACCATGACTAGGCTGACCCGCCTTTTAAGTTGACCACTTCTTAAGGCAATTCAATATGTAGATCAATTTGATATTTTATACAAACTCATTAATTTGGTTATATTGCATTTGAGTGGTAATACTTTAATACTCGTAGAGTTTCTGTTATTTTTGTGATGAAATTTAAACTTTTTTTCTATATTTTATATATTTTGATCCCCCCTGATATTTACTACGTGGTGAGGCATTTATACTCCATCAGCATTAATTATTTCCAGAGACATAATTTTGTCTATTTTTCCAGCGCATCGCGCACAAAAGCAAGGGAACGATGGGAGCACCAGAACTCTGCTCACATCATGTCGCTTTGTACCGCAAGCTGCAAGTAGTAAGTCTGTGATAAGCGGAATACCGCTACGCTTTCCACTCACGGGACGGAAGGACAATCCCGACCGCTTTTATATAGTAAGAAAGAAGAAGAAGATATCGCACAGTCTGGAGTAGAAAATGATCTTTTACCTGGAAAAACGAAACTACAAATCCCATCGTGCATTGCAAAATGGACGGGGCGTGTGAAACTCCGCGCCTGTGTAGCACTCACGGGACGGAAGGACAATCCTGACGGCTTTTATATAGAAGGATGTATTAAATGAAGATTCATTCATTTCTCCGACTTGCTTTTTCATCGATTCTTCATTTTGTTTATGTGAATTGCTTTTCCATTGTCCATTTTTCAATTTCTGAGCCTGCCATTTCAAGTACTGAATAATAGGGAGTAAAGAGAACAAGGTATGAACTAATCCAGGATGGAAATGCAGCCAGTGTAGAATTGTCAGTCAGCCTAACAGTTGAGCGTTTGATTCTTAAAGGAAGCAGAAATAACCCTAAGGGTGCAGTCTCTATATTGATGTTGTCTTGTAGTTGTATAATGTCAAAAAGGAAAGTTTACAGGGAGATATGTCATGGGGGACTTTAATTTTCCAACTATTAACTTGGATAACCTTGCAGATGGAGGAACACAAGAGTTTTTAGAAGTAATCAGTAACTGTTGTTTAAAGCAGAATGTTAAAGCACCAACATGGGGTAAAGCTTGTCTGGATTTAGTATTTTGTAATAATCAAGACAGAACTGAGGGTGTAGAAGTGATTGAACCACTAGGGTCAAGTGACCATAATATAATATAATTCTCAGTATTTTGTAAGAGTGCAGATGCAAAGACTAAATTTGTTAAGTTGAACTTTGGTAGGGCAAATTTTGACCAGATGCGACAATGTCTAAGTAGGATAGACTGGGATAAGCTTTTAAATGTGGAGACAGTCAAGGAGCAATGGAACAGGTTTAAAAATGTTATACATGTTATGCAGGACAGATACATACCTACATTTGAAATTAATAATATATTAAAAAAAAACAATTTAGAAAAAACTGCTTTAAAAGGCATATAAGACTAATGACTGCAAAGTGAATCATAGACCGTATGAGAACATGATGGCAGCCATTAAGAAGGATAACATAGTGGTTAAAAGAGGAATATAGCAGATAAGGCAAAAGAAGACCCTAAGAGATTCTTTCAGTATTTTAGTAGTAAAAAAACAGTTGGGTAGGAGGTCAAGTGTATCAGAAATAGTAAAGGAGAATTAAAAGATACAGACAATGAAACCACGGTTGCCCTAAACTTACATTTTTCTGAGGTGTTCACAAATGAGCAAGTGGATAACCTCCCAGAGGTAAACGGGACAACTAAGGAGGTATTGTGGGGTTTAGAAATTGTAGAGGGAGAAGTGCTGCTCAGATTAAATAGGCTGAAATCAAACAAATCACCAGGATCAGATAATATTTACCTTCTTAAGGAGGCTTGTGAGTACATACGTACATATATAAACCCTTGACACACATTTTTAGGAAGTCACTGCACACTGGATCATTCCATTATATAAAAAGGGAGGCAGGGCAGATCAAAGCAACTATAGGCCAGCAAGCGTAACATGCATCACAGGAAAATTAATAGAAGGAATTATTAAGGATAAGATTGAGCAACACATGGCAAGGACAGGAGTTATTCTGAACAGTCAGCATGGGTTCAGAAGAGAGAGGTTGTGTTTTGCTAACATGCTGGAATTCTATGAGGAGGCAACAAAAGGATACGATCAAAGTGGAGCATATGATATTATTTATCTGGACTTTCAGAAAGCATTTGATAAGGTGCCATATGAGAGGTTGGGCATCAAGTTAAAAGAAGTGGGAGTTCAGGGTGATGTTTTTAGATGGGTGCAGAATTGGCTCAGACACAGGAAGCAGAGGGTGATGGTGCGAGGAACCTCATCAGAACTGGCCGATGTTAAGAGTGGTGTTCCACAGGGGTCAGTGCTAGGGCCGCTGCTATTTTTAATATATGTAAATGATTTAGATAGGAATATAAGTAACAAGCTGGTTAAGTTTGCAGATGATACCAAGATAGGTGGATTAGCAGATAATTTTGAATCCGTTATATCATTACAGAAGGACTTGGATAGCATACAGGCTTGGGCAGATATGTGGAAGATGAAATTCAATGTCAGTAAATGTAAAGTATTACACATAGGAAGTAAAAATGTTAGGTTTGTTCAGAAGGGGCGGTTGGAAAATGAAGTGTACATCGTATGAAAAGGATTTAGGAGTCATAGTGGACTCAATGCTATCAACTTCCAACAGAATGTTAGGTTATATAGCACAATGTGTGGAGTACAAGTCCAAGGAGGTTCTGCTCAACTTTTATAATGCACTAGTGAATACTATGGAATACGGTGTGCAGGTTTAGTCTCCAGGCTACTAAATGGACATAGCAGCACTAGAAAAGGTCCAGAGAAGAGGCGGATTCCAGGGCTACAGGGTTGAATTATGAATAAAGATTAAAAGAGCTGAGCCTATAGAGTTTAAGCAAAAGAAGTTTAAGAGGTGACATGATTGAAGTGTTTAAAATTATTACTGTGAATTAGTCCAGTGGATCGAGACTGTTATTTTAAATTGAGTTCATCAAGAACACAGGGACACAGTTGGAAACTCCAGGGTAAATTTTGCACTAACATTAGGAAGTTTTTCTTTACACAAAGAATGATAGACGCTTGGAATAAGCTACCAAGTAATGTGGTAGACGGTAAGACTTTAGGGACTTTCAAAATTCGACTTGATGTTTTTTTGGAGGAAATAAGTGGATAGGACTGGTGGGCTTTGTTGGGCTGAATGGCCTGTTCTCGTCTAGAGTGTTCTAATGCACTCCATCCAATGTTACTGGGAATTGCATCAAGATTCAAGTAGTGTAAGGTGGTAATACTACAATACATTGCACGCCAATGTCATTCTAATATATATTAAATGTTCTTTTAAAGTCCAAAATGTGTTTCATGGATAGCCTTTTTTACTTTTAAGAATAATATTTGTGAGAACAGGTGATTTGACTCAACCGTCTATTCACTTTTCTTATTCATTTCCTCATCTTCTCAAATATGAGGCTAGTTTTAAACATTGTGCGTCTTGGTCTGCATTGCTGTAATTTAATTCAAGCAATTGTGCATAATTCTTTAATGGTAATGTTTTTCTCCCTTCCTCCATCTAATGTTCTGAGCCCACATTTTCTGCTGCAGAGTTAACAGGATCCTGGATTCTGTGTCATCAGCATTAGGTCCAAGGCACAAGCCAATCTTGGATTGACCGCCAGTTCAATGGAAGGAACTTTTACTGTGATAACTTGTACGGTGCCGATTTATTAGAGATACATGGTAGTATAATGTGCACATCTCTGAGATAATTTGAGTTTCAGCAGAAAAAACACATTTAAACAGGGAGAATCTGCAGACTCCAACAATGTTCCACAAGTTGCAATTTGCCATATTTAGAATTAACTTCATCATGATGGATTGTTGTCTTGTAGTTGTATAAAATACAAGTCTATAGAGAAGTTTTTGGCAGAGTGTCAGCTGGCAAGATTAAGTGTCACATATCCAAAGGTTTAAGTGACATCATGTATCTGTCTTAATGACTAGTAAAACAGTTATGTTTTTCAAGTTCAGATCTCCACGTATGTCTGTACAAAGGTAAAAGTACAAAGGCTATGTTCATATAATATGGTCACCTGGCAGTTAATTCTTTAATTAACAGAAATGTTTGGGATACAGCTTGTTTTGTTAATTTCTTTAAATTCATTTGACGCGTGCATATGTTTCTGTTCTAAATTTAAATTTCATAAATCTGACACAATCAGGTTTGTAGACTTCATTTCAAAGCCAAAAATCTCCCCCATGCTGCATTGACATTTCTGATTGAAAAATCTGAGATTCATTCTTTTTTAATCTTTTATTTCTTATCCCATTCCAAATTGTTGCCATGGATATATTTGTTCATATGCTAATTAATGTACTCTTCAAAAAACGTTATTTTATCATGGATTTATTGTAATACTTGGCATATGTTTAAATGTTCATTGTTTCAGTGAGCTTGAAGTTCTGAATATAGAGAAAAAAATACATTAATTACAGGATTATGATTTATTTTGCTAACTCTATATTTTGCTAGCTTACCTATACGGAACTGCATCATCTGTGCCTACTTTTTATATTAATTAGCAAGAGGCTCCTTTATATGATTGACTGAAATGCGACTGTGTTTGAACAGTAGTTTAAAAAACATGACCATGTCTTGTAAGGTGAGACAGTACAAAAAGCCCAAAACAGATATACTGTACTGTATACTGTTATAAGAATTAATTGGTATATTATTGGGTTGAGATGGTGTTAAAAATACACATTTGAGGTTTCTCAAATCTAAAAATTGTGTACATATGAACACATAGATGTTAAAAAAAACTGCCATTTCTTCTCTTTATACTATAAAAAGTATTCAAGTAAACTTTGATTGTTGCAGTCATCACAGATGTTTTTGGGGCATTCTTATTCTCAATAGTCAGTCAGTGTTTTATAGCAGTTTATGTGACTTATGATATGAAGAGAATGGGTTTGACCCCAAAGAATGCCCATCACTTTAAAGAATGGAGAAAAAAATAGAGGTCAACAGCTAACCTTGGTAAATCTGGAAAATGGCCATTAAGCTGGTGATGATGCGTGCATGTGTATATTAAAACACTTGTACTGCCCTAAGCTTGTACATCATCTGTTGTTGTGTCACCCAAATGTACAGTATATTAATAATTTCTTCCTAGAACCCTGTTAAGTCTTCTGTATTGTGGTGATAATTGTAATGAGACAGAGTCTCTGGATTTATTGTGAGTGACAAAAAGATCATGATATAAGATAATAACATGTTCCAGAAACATAGTCAGTGCCAGGCAAAGTCAAAACAAGGAGATCGAAAATATATGGAGCAATCAAAGCGCCTGGTCAAATCAAAAATAAAGTAGAACGAAACTGAAACAAACCAAGCACTTGGCCTGAACTGACACTAACTAACACTAGAGATTGTGGTTGGTTTTTGTATTTAGGACAATCTCAACTCGCTCCACAGCCATATTTATACCAGAGGTTCTAGAGACATTCTAGATGTGACCGCTGTGATCACGTGTCACATTATTTGTGCCATGTAAATAGCAAATGGGAAAAACTAAAATAAGTACATATCATTCCCAAGTTTTTTAACATTGAAACCTATGGAAAATAATGTGTACTATGACGTTCTTCTCTGAATTTTAAAGAAATTTTCCACCTCTTACCATAATAATGTATGTTAGTTTATGGGTGGAACATCAAAAAGGTGATTCTTTAGTCCACTCATCTCACTAGGTTCGATTTAAGCTTAGTTGTCTAAATATCTCTCCAGCTGGTTTATAAAATCAGCCATGTTTTCTGCTTTAATGACATGACTTTGTTTTATATTCAATATGCCTATCCTTTATATGAAGAAATGTTTCATGGCTCCATGTTGAATGTGCTTCTCATGCAGAATTGTCATATTTCCCATTTGAATGAGCATAAAGACAGAGTGCTGCCTACTAAAAAGACACAAGCAGGTATACCTAACAGTGTAGTAGGCATGATCAATGTGTTCACATGTAAGGGGTTTTGCTTTACACAAAATTAATTTTATTTTTTACTGTATTGTCTCCATTGAAGATTAGATGCCAAGCAGAAAACATACATAACTTTTAAATAGTGGCAGTGTGGCAGACGACCAGGGACCCCACCTGGGACGCCTGGATCAGGGAAGGACCTGGAAAGGGACAATATCTCCCCTGGGTGCAAGAGTGCAGCCCCCCTGATTTCCACCAAGGGCCACGGTGGGGGCGGCTAGATGGTTCCTGAGCCCTGGAGGGCAGCACTCCAGCCATACCAGGAAGTACTGCCGCTCAAGGAACTGTGTACGCTTGGAGTGCTTCCAGGTACAAGGGCAGCACTTCTGCCACATCAGGAACTATTGCCGGAAGACAATCACTGAGCACCTGGAGCACATCCGGGGCGTGATAAAAGGGGCCGCCTCACTCCCTTCGAGGAGCCAGAGTCGGGAAGAGGAAGACGGAGCTTGCGAGAGAGGAGTGGAGGCGGCCATAGAGAGACAAAGGATCTGGAGGAGTCGTGTGTGACTTGCTGGAACCTGTTGTAAATAGTGTGAAATAAACTGTCTGTTGTGGACATTGGTGTCGTGTCCGTCTGTGGCCGGGCTATCTGTTACAACAGAAAAAAACTATGTTTATTAAAATCATATGCTTATTGTCACTAAAGCCAGGCAGCACTGTATATGAGGAAAAAAATTTCACAGTGATGAGCTAGTAGAGGGAAGAAAAAAAAAAAAAGGTTTGGTGGCCTGCGATCCTTTGGCAATGTTCAATGTGAAAGTCTAGTTAATAGACATATGCAGTCCTTGCTGTAGTATAAGATTTGTTTGTTACATTTATGAAGTGTTGAATGTAGTTCATTTTTGGGTGGTTTTGGATTTTTTTACAGGTGGATAGATTTTGTCCCTTATGGTGTTTTGTGCACTATAGGCCATGATAAGTGCTATATAAAAAGTAAATTTATGTACTGTACATTTATCTTGGTGATAGATTTATTTGCTCTTTTTATCAATAAGGATGTGTCAAAATCTATATGAGACAAACAATACAATCTCTCTATGAAGTAGCAAAGATTATTATTGTTCTCTAAAGTTGATGCCTTTCAAAAGAAACCTTGGCTTTCATTATTTCAAACAAAAGCAAACAAGTATCGAAATCAAGCCAAAGAGGAGTTCAGAGCCTTTGGAGTGGCATTGCGAGCTTGCCTCTTGGTGAGCCTTTGAACTATTACCAGTTAAATCTTGGTTTCTTCATTTCAGATCTACTTTTTTAAGGCATCCACTGAATGAATGCTTCCACATTGTATGGCTTGATGTGCCAGATTTACTGTATAATGAGCATGGGTTGTTCACTAATTGCTTTACCTGGTGCTTCCTTTAGCTCAGCTGCAGGGAATCTTTGAATTATTGCCATCATTATTCAAATTAGAGCCCCACGGGGTGCTGCAGCTTGTGGGTAATCTGCCTGAAGATCTAAGTAGGGATGCTGGGTGATGTTTTGGAAAGCCTGTTTTTTAGAGCCAAATGAATAAAGAAGGAAAAGTTACTATTTGTAATAAAGGACAAAGTAACCTTAAATTTAGGAATACCATATTTTAAATTATATCTTTTGTTTATTCTATTTTGATAAGTTTTGTAGTGAGCTCTTTTGTTGTCAGTATACAATTAACAAAGGCTTTGTTCATGTTGAAAGCTTTAAGCCTCTAGAGAAACATTATTTCCCCATCCAAGCACAGGGATTAAACGAGTAGAAGACTGGCATGCATATACAATAGTCTTTACTCTTTATAGTGTATGAGGTTATGTTTATGTATGAAAAACAGAATCGGTCTTTTTAAAAGATTGTAATTAATTTTCACCATATTCATAAGATTCTGTATTTTAGGTCCATAAACTGCTAATCAGAGGCTATCTGATATTCCTAATTTGCTGTAATGTTTTAACAGCAGCTACTCTAGTCGTATAATGCATCTTGTTCTGTACCATTCCTGAAGAGTAATGCTGAACTTTTTGACTTTTCGTTGTTTAGGAAGGTCAAGATTTGTCTCATCTACTACAATCTAAGAATCGTGTCATAATGGACGGCCATCATCTGTTTTTTTCTAAATCCACTGCAGTGGTCCTGATGGACCTTCCCTTGCACCAGGAGATTTAGATCATGATTGGGGATGCTCAGTAGCCTGCTTTAATGGCTTGCTCAGTCCTCTATCCTGTCTGCAATATTGATTTATTGGGCCCTCATATTTTGCTCCTGTCTCTCAGTGTCCTGTCAGAAAATTGTTAGGTCAATTTGACAACTTCCTTAAATGTTTTTCACAGCAATACATTTTCTGTCCTGTGCATAGAACTGCCAGTCATATTGGTGTTTCCAGGATCCTCACTGAAAATCCTGAATGAAAATGTGACCACAATCTCCTTATTTTGAGGCAAGACTCTCACTATGGTGGATACCACTGCAGATGATGTTGCATGTGGCTTTCGGTACTTTGTTGTGGCACCAGTAAGCAGTCATTTTACCAAGGACCTTTAAGCAACAAGTGAGACTTCAGTGATCCTCATCATTTTAGTGGTTTGAATGTTCTTTAACTTAATGATTCATTTTCTGTCAAGATAAATGAAACCTTTTAGGAAAAGTGGTCAGTTTTAGGGTGGGATGGGTACAGTTGCTTTTCTATAATCTGCTGATTTTGTTTCTTAGCCCCAGGGAGCCACAGCCTGTACCAGCAGCATTAGGCACAAACTGGAAAGCAACTCTGAGCCTTGAATCTAGGTTTTTATTCTCTCACTAGCTCATTCATTCACCTAGATTCCATTTAGAGCCGCCATTTAACCTACTGTGCAAGACTTAAGCATAAGGGAGAATACTGGTGCACTAGGACAAATCCACTTAAGCACAGAGAGGACTGCAAACTTCTAAGAGGAAGGGACTAGGCAAGGAGTCAGACCTTTGTCTCTGGAGCTGATGTGTGTCAGCACTAACCACTGAGCTGGATAATTCAAATGCAAGTGGTATTAAATCTAGGCTTCAAAGGGGGTGTAGTATAGTGCAAAATGATGGACCCTGATATGACCAGTCTTTGACCTGAATTACAATTATTTGTATTGGTGGGGTAAGTGGGACTCTTGCACTTTACAGTCCATCTTAACTAGGAGGTCACATTGCTTAACTACAAACAAAAGGAATCAATTTATTAGCTCACTGAACAGTAACCATCATCCTATGATGTGGACTGCAGAGCTAAAATACTCCTTTATGCATTGAACATCTGACCAAGTGATTTCTGTTTATTAATTTACTCCAGCATTGCTGTTCGATTCAGCATCATTAATTACTTCAATGAGCTCTGAGGAAAGACTAGTTGTGTGTGCTAGCATTGTTATTTATGCTCTCTGTGAATACCAATTACAAGTTCTTTGACCCTAGAACTGATAGAGTGACAAAAATCATGAATTGAGGAATAAAGAGTCTTGTATAATCTTAATCATGGTCATTAAATTCTCACTAAGTTACTAATACTAATTGATATGTTGCAGTGCGGCCCTGGTGGCATATCAGTGCAGTGGGTAGAGCAGCTGTCCTGTCTGTGTACAGTGTGCATGTTCATCATGTGTCTGTGTGGATTTTTATTCATATCATCCTGTACATTTTTGGGGATATAAGAATTTCCTGTATCCCAGTGTTGATGAAGTTAGCTTAATTAATTGGTCCAAATTTCCAAGGTAAAATTAAGGGTATGTTGAGATTGACTTTTGAACCCATCCAGGGTTGAAAAAGATAAAGAAAGCCCAATCATCCTATGAGACGGGGGATCCACTTGGGTTCAACATATATAAAAAAACAAGAAAGATAAGAAGACAAGTAACAAGCTAACTTCAGATACTTAACAATTACAAAATAATACAAAAAGCCTCATTTAAAAGCAGTATTTAGGGATGACCCCCAAACAACAGAAAAACTAAATAGCCTAGAATATAAAAAATACTCTGATGAATTTGATTGAAATTTGGTGATGTTATAGAAAAAAGAAAATTAGTTGGCACTCATTTTATTTCTTGATATTTGTCAATGATAATGTTGTAGAGTGGGGACTATTCTAATGCACAACATCCTTTTCTCTGCACAGTACTGTAAAATGAATGTACAGAGTTGGGGGGTTTGCTGTGTTTGCAAATGAAGACTACTGGCAGCTGCACTGGCAGTAGAGTGGAAGGGATGAAGAAGGCAAACTTTTCTGCACAGAATTAAAATAGGGAATCAGGGCTCTTCAATTTCATATACTAACATCAGCATGCTCTGATCTCAAAATCACCATCCATCCGCCTTGATATAATATACTAAAGTAAATGTGGTAAAATCTCCAAATGGGACGGTTACACTAAGAAGTTGTGTAAAATTTATAAGGCATTGTGAAGTGAAACAAGACGTTTGCAACACAGAGTACCTCCTGTATCATTTCACTTCATCCACTGGATGGTATGATGTATGGCGTAAGCCATGAAGTGAAAGGAGGAAAGTTCGACTAAACTCAAGTAAGATGTCAGATTGCCAAAGAGGGAAGGAGAAATATAGGAGTACTAGTTTCCTCTCATCCAACAGGCCGACTGCGTAATTTAAATTACTAGTGCAGCTCTTTTAACATGTTCCACATGACCAAAAGGGAGAAGGGTTAACAACTGTACATATACTGTAGTTTCCAAGATTATTTCTTTTTACCTGTTATGTACGATTCTTACTTTTCTCCTGTTAAAACCTCACTGCTTCTTGAAAAGTTATTCCCTTGGCTGTTTACATTTCAGACTCTCATGCATTATTTTCTCTACCAACAAAGACGACGTTATAATATATTTACAGGAAGAAAACCAGTGCTTGAATTGGGCTTTTACTGACCCCCTCAGCAATCATTTAAGAAGCCTACAAACCATGGCCAGGTCCATTATTGTCCCACCCTGTAGCTTAGCTTTTTTACTATTTTTCTTTCTTAAATGAAAATTAGAGTATGCTGCATACATGCATTTAATACACATCTTGATTAAAATATCAGTTGATTATAAGTTTACACTGCAAAGTCATCAGCAAGGCTGAATAACGACCCCCACAGGGGATAATAAAGAGTGCATGTTCTTGCAGACGTCCCATGTTCTTACAGAAGAGTGGAACAAATGATTGTGTGGCCTTGCATCTAAAACAACGCAGAGAGGTTACTTAAGCGGATACATCATACAGTGCACATCTGCGAATAAGGTTTATTTTATAAATGAGATTGACTTTAAATTTTGCCAATCACAACTGCTTAATGCATGTATTGTTAACAGGAGGCTATCAAGTAACAACTTACTGAAGTTACTACATAGCACTCTCAAATCGATTTGTATGAGAATTGTTCAAAAAGAAGAAATTATTAGTGAGTTGCCCATCACTAGCTGCTGTTGGGATATGTTGCTGTTGTTGGGGGGAAACATGAACAATGTCTCGACTACCAGTTGTTAAAGAAACAGAGTCTGATGTTGGCATGGAAAATTTAAATGATGCTGCAATGCCAAGTGGAAACCTTGCCACTAGCTGTTTTCACTTTAGCTATTTATGCTATTGCTGTGCGTGCTGGATTTTCTACAACCACAAATCTGTCAAATCCCAAACGACTGGTCAGGTTATGAATTTGTTTGATATCCACGAGCCACCTACTCAGACAGCATTAAAGTTTCCGAGTTCTGTTACAATTGGTAAGGCACACAGCTTTGTAGCTCATTGATGCAACAGGTACCGACAGTGTGTGGGTGGAAAATGGGATATTGAGAGAGATAATTTTGGAATTTTTGTAATAATCTAGTTGACGACAGATTCACTGAAGTATTCAGAGACTAGAAACGCATGTATCAGATTTTCGTAGTCAAATTACAAGGCATAGCAAAATGTAATTGAACTGCTTGCTGTAATATAATTCTATACTGGTTAAAATTATAACATATGTGCCAAAAATGTTGTATATTTAATAGTAATAAAAATAACATTAGGTCCACTTGTGACAAATTTAGACCCACTCTTTTATAAAATCTTGACGTCACTACTGGTACAAACCATAGTACCGACTTCAGACTTTACAGAAAACAGCCCTGTAATTAAAATGTTCAGTTCCTTGTATCATCTAAATGTGCAACCCCTAAACAACATTGCTGTCAGTATAGGTTAAAGAACAACATGGTTCAATATAACTTTATTGTTTGGCTATTGCTAGGGCAAATTAAAAAAATAGAAGCTTGAACATACAACTGACAAAAACATGAAAAGCAGTGCTTGAGTGAAGGACATAATCAAATGAAAATTATAAACTTAAATAAAAATATAGTAAAGACTCCCAGAATTCCCATTATTCTCACTGATTACCTGTTTCAATTCAAAAGAATACAGCTTCCTCTAAAATTGTTTTACGGTGACGATCAACAAAGGTCTAGGCCACTAGAAAAAACAGAAATTAATAAACAGCAAGAAATTTTTAGTCATGTGCAATTGTATGTAACATATTCAAGAGTAAAGAGCTCCAGTGAACTAATAATATTAGTACTTCTTCTTCTTTCGGCTGCTTCTGGTAAATTAAAAATAAAAAAGCTACATACATTGTATACAAAAAAGTACCTGAGTTAGTGAGTAGTAGTAATTTTGATACATCCAATTAACCAACGGCATCGAAACTGTGGCCCATTATCTTTGGAAATTTCCCTGGTTAATACAGCTAGTATCACATAAAACAATTTAACAAAAACATTTGCATAGAAAAATATTACAAAAGATTGAACGAAAAATAATAGGATAAACAAGCAAAAATAAAGACAACATAGACCAGAGACGGTGCCCTAGTTAAACTATTAGAGCTATACTAGAAAGTGCTGACCACTCCACCACCATACTGCCCTTCTATATTGTATTTGAAAAGCACAGAGGAATCCTCCTTTTTTTTTTTTTTTTTAATTCCTTCACACAGTACAGTAATCCCTCGCTAATTCGCGGTTCAATTTTCGCGGATTCACGACTTTGCGGGTTTTTAAATATAGTAGTAGTATTTCCTAGTCTAAGAACAACAAAACAAGTTCAGTGACTAAGTGCGTTGTAACACGGGCTGTGATTGGTACATGGGAGGGAGACGACAAATCACAGCTTCCTGCTTTTAAATCGGGCCCGTGATTGGTGCTTTGACTGATGCCCAGAGCCCACAGCACCTCTCCTTGTCTCTCTGTTGCGGCCATTTCGCTTCAAGCCTTCTCGCCGAGCGGTTTACTTTACACTGTACTGTGTGTGATTTCTTTGTGGTTTCTTTGTGTTGAACTTCGCTTCAATTTTCACCCCCTGCAATGGCTCCCAAACGTGCTCCTTCTTCCAAGGCTGGTGCTGAGCCTAAACGCCAACAAAGAATGATGATGATTGCTGAGAAGGTGAAACTTCTGGATATGTTGAAGGAAGGGAGAACGTTCGCGGCTGTGGCTGCAGACTGGCTAAGGATCTGCAAGAGCAGTCACAGGAATGGGACGACGATATGGTTTGATCGGTACAATTTTGCAACAAGGTCGACGACGTCATGACCGCCTACAAGCTGCTCTTAGACCAGAAAAAGAAGCAGCGGCAGCAGCTGCCGATCACAATGTTTTTGCAGCCTCGCAAAAAAGAGCCAGTTCCTACTACTACTACGGATACACCTTCGGAAACCGTGGAAGAGGTGCCCCAGGAAATGGCACGGCGTCTGAAGAGACGTAAAATACAGTCATCAGCTGCGCAGTAAAAGTCATCATCACCTTCATCGTCATCATTTTTATTGCACAGCATATTCATCACCATCATCACATCATATATAGGTACGTGTATTTCGCTATACAGTAACTGTAAACTTATCTACCGATTTCATATTGCTTAACAGTTGTCCCTGTTATTAATAGAGTAAAGGGTGGGTTGTAAACAGTACAGGGAGGGTTTAAAAACGTCCAAATACACATTAAATTATTAAATAAATATGGTGTCCCTACTTCGCGGAAATTCAGTTATCGCGGCTGGCCTTGGAACCTATCTCCCGCGATAAACAAGGGATTACTGTATATATGAAAAACATAGCTCAGAATCACACCACCAGTACTACAAAGTATTTACATTCTTTTTATGAATTGGATTTTCTTGTTTTAGCTGGTTATCAACCTGATCAGTTGTAGTAGGATGATACAATAGTTAATGCAGCTGTCTCACAGTTCCGGAGTCTTTTTCCTGAATCTCATGCCCCGTTACTGTATGTGAAGTATTCAAATTCTCCCAATATATTGGTGTTTTTTTGTCCACATACTTTAGATACATATATTCCAAAAACATAAATATGTTTAATAGAACACTTTAAATTCCTAGTATGGGTGAATGTTCCTTACAATGAAATGGTGCGTCATTCAGGGATGATTACCACTTTGTGGCCCTATGTTGCTTGAACAGGCATAGGTTTCATTGTCTGTGAGCTACATTAGATTAAGTGGGTTGTATAGTATATTCATTGATTTTTAAACTAGTCATTTTTTAATCCATATATATGATATTAGAGTTTGGCATTCCTGACACATAGTGACATTAATGACTTGAATAAAAACAACAAAATCTGTACAAATAGACCTAGACAAAGCACTGGTACACTATTCCTTCGTCCATACTGTACAAATCCTTAATTGTACTGCATGGTAATAATAAATAGGGTAATTAGTAGAGGTCTAGAAGGAAGATGCTGTGGGAGCTGCCTGTAGATAAACAGCAGTGAAGAAACAAAATGCTTCAACAACTAGCATCCTTAAAGAGCTAACGCAGGGAAGATCTTGTATTACTGTGTAGGGTCATTTTGGGAATGTCAGTGCAGAACATCCACTATTGTAAATGAACAAACACTCGTGTGTACTGTATGTTTGTGTGTATTTAATATTCCTTCCTATGCAAAGTTATACTGTAATTAACCTGGAAAGAGAATGAAAGTTTTTTTTTAGTTGTAAAGATTTACAGACAATCTGCCTGTCACACACTGTTTCTTAATCTGCACTTCTATTGATACATAAACAGTTGTTGCCACCACCTTTAGCCGGTGGCTGCCGAGTGAATCATTGACATTAAGTGCCTGTCAGGCTGCTGATAATGCCTTTGCGTTATGGAGCTGATTACACATTAATGTGACAAAGATCTTTACGGGGAAACCTCTTTTCCAGTTATTTACATCCTTTAGGATGATGGTAGGTTTTAAAACCAATCCAGCTTTGACACAGGGAGATTTCCTGTGGAAATCTATGCCTCTGGGCATGAGTTTATCATTGCACTCGGACAGAGTGTGTGCTCTGATTTAATTACTAAATCAAGCCAAGCACAGAAGCATGCAGTAGCATTCGTTGCTATTTTTAGCACAGCACCACAGTAGCAGCAATTTCAAGTCCTTGGAATGATAAATTGAATCCACTGTTCGACTGTAGATGTGCTATTAGTAGGATGATGTGGCTGCTGTTCATTGCAATAACAGATCTGATTTGATGCTCTTTTTATGAGTATATGCAGTTTTTAGAAGTGTAAAATGATAACTCTTCATAATGCAGCCAATCTTTGTAGATATATGATGAGTGATGTGACTTGATTGATTGAGTTTTATAAGTCATGTCTGAATATGTTGAATAGGTGTTATATGTAAACATGTATGTGTGTGTATGTATATATATATATAATATATATATGTATATATATGTATATATATATATGTGTGTGTATATATATGTATATGTATATATATATGTATATATATGTATATGTATATATACATGTATATATATGTATATGTATATATATATATATATATATATATATATATGTATATATGTATATATATATGTATATATGTATATGTATATATATATGTATATATATATGTGTATATATATGTATATATATATGTGTATATATGTATATATATGTGTATATATATATATATATATGTGTATATATATATATATGTGTGTGTGTGTGTGTGTGTGTGTGTGTGTGTGTGTGTGTGTGTAAATAAACTGCTCAAAAAAATTAAAGGAACACTTTGAAAACACATCAGATCTAAATGGGAAAAAGAAATCCTCCTGGATATCTATACTGATATAGACTGGGTAATGTGTTAGGAACGAAAGGCTGCCACATCGTTTGATGGAAATAAAAATGATCAACCTACAGAGCCCTGAATTCAAAGACGCCCCAAAAATCTGAGTGAAAAAATGATGTGGCAGGCTAGTCCATTTTGCCAAAATTTAATTGCAGCAACTCAAAATTGTATGCAGCACTTTGTATGGCCCCTGTGTTCTTGTATACATGCCTGACAACATCGGTGCATGCTTCTAATGAGATGACAGATGGTGTTGTGGGGGATCTCCTCCCAGATCTGGACCAGGGCATCACTGAGCTCCTGGACAGTCTGAGGTGCAACCTGGTGGCATTGGATGGACCAAAACATAATGTCCCAGAGGTGTTCTATTGGATTTAGGTCAGGAAAGTGTGGTGGCCAGTCAATGGTATCAATTCCTTCATCCTCCAGGAACTGCCTGCATACTCTCACCACATGAGGCCAGGAATTGTCGTGCACCAGGAGCCACTGTACCAGCATAGGGTCTGACAATGGGTCCAAGGATTTCATCCTGATACCTAATGGCAGCCAAGGTGCCTTTGTCAAGCCTGTAGCGGTCTGTGTGACCCTCCATGGATATGCCTCCCCAGACAATCATTAACCCACCACCAAACTGCTCATGCTGAATGATGTTACAGGCAGCATAATGTTCTCCATGGCTTTTCCAGACCCTTTCACTTCTGTCATGTGCTCAGGGTGAACCTGCTCTCATCTGTAAAAAGCACAGGGCACCAGTGGTGCATCTGCCAATTCTGGTATTCTATGGCGAATGCCAATCGAGCTGCATGCTGCTGGGCAGTGAGCTCAGGGCTCATTAGAGGACATGGGGCCCTTGGGTCACCCTCATGAAGTCTTTTGGTTGTTTGGTCAGAGACATTCACACCAGTGGCCTGCTGGAGGTCATTTTGTAGGGCTCTGGCAGTGCTCATCCTGTTCCTCCTTGCCCAAAGGAGCAGATACTGGTCCTGCTGATGGGTTATGGACCTTCTATGGCCCTCTCCAGCTCTCCTAGACTAACTGCTTGTCTCCTAGAATCTCCTCCATGCCCTTGAGACTGTGCAGGGAGACACAGCAAACCTTCTGGCAATGACACGTATTGATGTGCCATCCTGGAGAAGTTGGACTACCTGTGCAACCTCTGTAGGGTCCAGGTATCACCTCGTGCTACCAGTAGTGACACTGACTGTAGCCAAATGCAAAACTAGTGAAGAAACAGTCAGAAAAGATGAGGAGGGAAAAATGTCAGTGGCCTCCACCTGTTAAACCATTCCTGTTTTGGGGGTCATCTCATTGTTGCCCCTCTAGTGCATCTGTTGTTAATTTCATTAACACCACAGCATGTGAAACTGATTAACAATCCCTTCTGCTACTTAACTGACCAGATTAATATCCCATAAGTTTCATTGACTTTATGCTATACTCTGATTAAAAAGTGTTCCTTTAATTCTTTTGAGCAGTATATGTATATATATATATATATATATATATATATATATATATATATATATATATATATATATATATATATATATATGTATATATATATATATATATATATATATGTATATATATGTATATATATATATATATATATATATATGTATATATATATGTATATATATATATATGTGTATATATATATATATATATATGTATATATATATATATATATATATATATATGTTATGTATATGTATGTATATGTGTGTGTGTAAAACCAGATTTACCTTCAAAAGCATATCAACAACTATTGTTTTCTCCTTTTTTCCTTATGCAAAGAAGTCCGTTGACTCTAGGTAGTGGTATTAAATCAGTAAGATTTCTAGTGGTTCAATCAATCCATTTGTCTGTATAAAACACTAAATGATTTTTCATAGGCATATTTGCCTTGTAATAGATTTTGTTATGTTTTATCTAAAAATAAATAAAATAATTAGTAAATCAGTTAGTGTATATATATGTAAAATATAAAAACATACAGCAATATAGAGAGAAACCCTCCTACAAAAGTCTGGTTTAGTTTTCCACTGCTGCTGTTAGTGCATATGAACAGAGTATCAAAATGTGGGATGGAATACTACTGAACACCATCAATCTATCAGTCTTGTGGTCATTCATCAGCAGGCAGTTAGAGACAATCTTTAATGAAGACAAGACACCAAGACATACCTTTGTATTTGGTCTGCTATGAGTATTTTGCTAGCTCCTTTTGAGACTCCGCTAGCGGGGATGGTTGCCACTGCTTGCCGATAACTAGACTGATGATTTTTAGATAAGACTGGTGATTTTGCTGGTGATATTGCTGATATCTCTGTGTGGCTTTGTATGGCTGTGTATGGACTAGCTTCAGCTTACATTTTTTTTTCTGGGCGCCTGAGTTGCTTGTGGCCCCGCCTACAATGTGGTCTGGTAGGATATTCATCTGGTTTATGTTTGTTTGGTCTTTCCTGTCGCTCGCTATCCAACCTGCAAAGGGCCTGCTCCAATACTCCGCTGCTGAGCTTCTTCGACTGTGCCTCCACCAGTCTGTTCCTCTGCTGTCTATGCTGCACTTCGATGCGGACATCGTATTTCTCCCTCATCGGAGATGCATCCATCATGGGTCCTGCCGGAGATTCCAAGTGGACACCTTGAAAGGAATTAATTCCTTCTGGTCTAACTCCCGGTGCCCTCCACTCCTTGACCTGAGTGCGGCTTTTGGTACTATTTGTCAAACCACTCTCCTTAATAAATTATCTTTGATTGGTATTACCCACAATCCACTAAATTGGTTCAGATTTTACCTCTCAATTCATTCAGCTTAAAACTTTCACATCCCAGCCCACCGCTGTTACTTCAGCTGTACCTCAGGGCTCTGTCCTAGGGCCTCTCTTTTTTATTATTTAATTTCTTTTCCTGAAATTAAATCTTGGTTTAAACAAAACTGAGGTTCTCCTCATTGGTACAAAATCAACATTATCCAAAGCCAATAATCTTTCACTTGTTAGTTATAACTCTTTTGTTTCCCCTTCACCTCGGGTCAACAATCTGGGTGTCATCCTTGATAGTATTCTGTCTTTCCAATCTCCCATTAATAACATCATCCAGTCTTCCTACTTCTACCTACATAATATTAATCGCATCCACCCCTCCCTCAATCCCCATACCACTGCCATTGTTGTTCACAATCTTGTCACTTCTCATCTGGACTATTGCAATTCGCTCCTCTTTGGTCTCTCTAATAAATTTCTCCATAAGCTTCAGCTGGTCCAGAACTCTGCTGCTTGCATCATTACTCGAACCCCATCTATTCACCATATTACTCCAGTCTTTCAGCAGCTTCATTGGCTCCCAATTAAGTTTCGAAGTGATTTTTAAAATTCTTCTGTTAAAGTTTAAGGCCATTCATAACCTCTCTCCATACCTGTCTGACCTTCTTCATGTTGCTATTCCCTCTTGTAACCTTAGATCATCTTCCTCCATCAACCTAACCGTCCCACTCGCCCATCTAAACCACCATTGGGAGCAGAGCATTCAGCCGTTCTGCTCCCAAGCTCTGGAACTCATTGCTTATTGAGCTTAGAAATACTGATTGTTTGGCTTGCTCTCTCTCTCAAGGGTGGGGATTGATCTGTTCTTAGCATAATTCTTTTTTTTTTCTTTTTTTTTGTAAAAATGTGATTGCTATGTATTGATTGTAATAAAATTAATAAAATAAAAAAAAAAAATAAAAAAAAAGTTTGGTGTCCTTGAGTGCTTAGAAAGACACCTTTGTATAAATAAAATATATTATTATTTTGTCCAGTATTGACTTGTATATAGTGAACTCACTGAGAAAGTGTTGTGCAGCTGTTTTCCATTATCATGATACAACAGTCTGAATTGATATGACTTTGGTATGTCCTGATATGTTCTTGATTTGTATACACATGGTTTGTCAGTGTAAATTGGGCTTTTCATGGTAATACGGGTATAGCCAAATCAAGGGAAAAAATTTGAGATCCATTCCTGTCAATTATTAACTTGTTACAAAATTTTTATGTTTAAAATTGAAGCCCAGACAAATTATAACGCTCATTCACATCCACTTAGCACCTAAGTGATTTTATGAGAATCAGTCCTGCATCTCAAATGCCAGACTCTGTGAATACACATTAAGCTAGTAATAAATGAGACTCAAAAATATTTTGATTATGCTGTCATTTGTCTTTCAGTATCAAGGAGATATTTAATAAAGTATAAAAACCAGTAATTTGTGTCTTTTACATACAAAGCCCACCACTTACTGACAAAATCCAATTTTAATTTCTCTGAGTGCCTCGCTTATTCATTTTTTTTTCTCACAATCAGCAGGAGCACAAAGTCACTGTAAAAGGCACAGGACAATTTCTGGTTGTATGGTGGTATCAACTGAACAGAAGGGGAGGGAGATTTTACAATTTCGGGTCAAGCTGTATGTCACATTTCTAGCAGTTGCTTGCCGTTGTGATGAACAGATGGTCATGGTGGCAATGGGGGGAGAAGGAGGGTTTGTTTGGGTGTGGGGATAGACGTTAGACATCATTGTTAAGGCTCCTACAATGGATTTAGGGTGGCAATAGTAGTGTTTATAATAGCACAGCAGAAAATATTGTTATCCTGCACAGCTTAGCTCTGATGTTAGTGTGTTTGCCTTTTGTTTGGCTGCATAAGGCAGCAGCTGGGCTAGGACCTTTGCAGCGTGCTTAATGTATTATAGTGAGCTAAATTGAAAACAGTGGCTTATTGCAGAGATTAAATTTGAACTTACTCATTTAGGCTGGCCATTATTTGAAAACAAATTAGTTTCTATTAATACATACATGTCCTTGGGGGACTGATTTTGAACGGGATTTAGGCTGTTTTTTTATTACTGCATCATTTGAGAGCTACATCTTTCATATTAAACAGTGATCCACACCTGATGAGAACTGTACCTTTTTGAGTGGTGTTTTCAGATTAGTGTAGGTCGTGTTGCCACCTCATCTTCTTTGAGTTCAGACAGGGATTTCAGATGGGACTTGCATGTTATTCACAATGCTTCAGTTTCATGGAATCTTTAAGCCCATGTCATATTAGATGACTTTTCCACCAATTTTCAATTGTAGCTTTTATTAACATAATCTTAGCCTGTCGGTGGCAGTCAGCAGTGGCACGCTGTGAAGTCAATCATCTAATGTGACATACCTAACCACTTAGACTAGTCTACGACTGGTTAGATGAAGTCAAACAGGTTTGATTTTCACTTAAGTCAGAGTAGCGGGGTCTTTTGCAGTAGCTGAGAACCAAAGAGAGTTCAGTCAGCAGTACAATGCCTAGAATGTAGCACTGAGATATTACAAACCTGCATATCTTGAAATTTGCACATAGAAGAGAAACTTGTCTGTTTGTGTAATATTTTATGTACTAAAACATAATGGGAAAAAAAAGAAGGGCCAAGACTTTGGCCAAATGCACCACAGCTTTTAAACCTTCATACAGCGCCAGTACACCATCAGCTCTGTAAGGCATCATGGGGGCCGTGAACCTCACAAACAGAAGAGAAGCTTGTCTGTTTGATGTCTTGTATTTTACATATCATAACAGAATTGAAATAAGAAAAAAATAGGGCAGAGATTGCTGCTGAACCCACTGCAGTTGTTAAAACTACATACAGCGCCCGTTCCATCATGTAGCACACTATTGGCTGTCAGTAAAAGTGCCGAGCATGACTGTGCTGGAAGTTCAGTGTTTGGTCAGTAAATGTGACATGAGACATGCAGTTTTCTGTCATGTAATATGACATGGTGCTATGATGAGATCAGCGATTGCAGTTTGCAAATCTGGCTTGCCCCATGTCAAAAGGTTGTGTAATGTGACATTGGCTTAGTTAATCAGGGGAGGTTTTTATTCAAAAAGAAAGAAAAGTAAAAGTCAAGGTGCTTAGTATGATTGTTTCAGCATAGTTATTTTAGTATTTATAGAATTTAAAGTTCGGCAAGTTAAATCAGTCAAGCAGAGTCTGTGGTGGGGTTTGAACTTGATGCTTTGTGAGTTGCAGTCCATTCCATAGACCGCTATGGATCCGCGCTGCCTACTAAACACTGGCTGGCATTTCTGAACAGCATTGGTTTATGTCCAGTGATCCCAGGAATTTCCTACCAAAATATACTATATTTGTTCTGCAACCATGAGAAGTGAGAATGTGGTTCTAGAAAATGAATGAATTAATAATATGCAGCAGTATACATGAAATATTGAAACATTGCACAGTTACAGGCTTCCATATCAATCCCTGATACAGTATACTTTTAAGGACATCTTGTATGGCAGTTCTGTTTCTTGTGTTTTCTGTTTTTGGCACACCAATATCACTTGTCCATCCATTTTACCTAACTTTCTAAATCCTGTTTCAGGGTCACGTGAATCAGGTGCCTGTGCTGGCAGCATTAGATGCAATTTGAAATAAAAAATCTGGTTCTACCAACGAATTAGTGATTAAAAGCTTATGAATTTCTGTTTTCTATATCCATCCCCCTCATGATTTTGATTCTTGTCAAGCCCCTGTTGTAAAATTGCACAATAGAGCGAACCCTGCCTGTGTTCTCGTTTGTTTCTGTTTAAAAGATTCCAGTGCCATTAACTCAAATATTTCTACTAATGATGCAATTTTGTTTGGTGGACAGAAGTGCTGTTTAGTCAAAGTAAAGGGGGAACTGGAGAACCTAGAAATACCCCATGCAGATGTGTGCAAAGTATGTAAAATCCACATAAAATACTAATGTATTGTAAATGACCTGACAATTCACCTCAGCAGGTGAGCTAAAGGAGATCTGCTGTAGCTCTGGCAGTTATTCTGTGTTTTTGTGCTATAACAAAGATGGGAAATGCAAGCTTCTCAGTGGGAAATTTCATATGAATGTTCTCTAACGTTGTAGCTCACAGTAAGTCAATTCAGATAACACAATGCTACCCAAATTAGCTGACGTGAAGTGACGTTGACCTCTTGCCTCATTCATTGTGGCTCTGAGGCTAAGGATCTGCGCTGATATCCAGAAGGTTTCCAGTTTGAATCCCTGGTATTGCCAAAAAAGATCCTACTTTGCTGGGCCACTGAGCAAGCCCCTTGACCTGCAATTGCTCCAAGGGCGCTGTACTGTGGCTCACCCTGTGCTCTGAACCCAAGGTATATGCGAAAATGAACACATTCCTAATACAGTGGTACCTCGGTATACATCCTTAATCCTTTCCAGATCCTTTGACTTATACCAAACAGGACATATACCAAACTAATTTTTTCCATAAGAAATAAAGGGAAAATAATTAATCTGTTCCCATGAAAAAAAATCCTATTGTTATTGGCATATTATACATTGATGGGGCTGTATAAAATAATTTAAACACTGCTTAATATTAAGATACATGAATACAAAAGCAATTAGATGAAATAACTGAAAATGTAACCTCAATTTACTTTTTAATAACGTCTTTGTTTTTCATAATCGTAGATACCGTCATTCTTGGGATATGATATGCCATGTCCCGGATATGCATGCCACCTTCATGCTTTTTAACAATCAATTCAAATTAATGCGAAAAAAAAAACAAAATCACGTGAAAATTCACAGAGAGTTAAAGAGCGGGTTCTTCCCTGAATGCTAACAACTGGTGTATTGACGCTTGTGGGCAGTCGTGGCTTTGTCTCGAGAGAGGTAAACAAGCGTAGTGTAGTGTTCTCTAGATTGAAGTAGCGACACACTCAGAATAACGTTTTGAATGCTGTTTATTTTGAACCATGTTTAACCAACTCTTCATACAGCTAGCCTTCTTAACCAAACCCCTCTCTCTGGCAGTCATACGTCTCAAAAGACGCAGACCATAGCAATCAACACCCAAACATAAAGCAATGGACAAAAAGCATCATTGAACAATCATATACAACAGGTAGCACGCGGGTTGTTCACTGAATGCTAGCAACTGCCATACTGACGCTCGTGTGCAGTCGTGACTTTGTCTCGAGAGAGAAGTAAACAAGGGTAGCAAGCAAGTCGTATTCCAAACAAAGGTCGTATACCAAGCAAAATGTTTCATGTCCAAACAGGATGTATACCAAGTTGGACTTATTCCAAAGCAGATGTATACCAAGGTGTCACTGTACAAGAAATTGTATAAGGTGAAATAAAGAAGAAAAAATGTTCAGTCAGGAATATAATTTTTGTGTGGAATGAGTAGCCTTTCTCCCTTAAGAGGAAATTCATATGAACTCAATGAAGTGGGAAAATAAGACTTAATAAATGGTAACTCTGAAAATTTTCTAGCACATTAACTCAGTATTGGTGTCACTGCTATATGTTTAGCAGGTGATGTCCCTGTGCTGAAACAGGTTTTCATATCAAAGATGTTTTTGCTGACAAATAATATCCTATTTTTGATACTACATCAACCTAAATCAAGTTTGTGTGTGCTGCCACTGGGGCCATATTACAACCATCATCCCTTCAAAACCCCGGTGCGGAGCATACACAAGATCAACCTAATGTGAAGTCCAACTGTACAATGGTGCTGGAAATTTTGTTGTCTGTGAGGAGAAAGTAGGGTGAAATTATACCTTTCATTGGCTAACTAAATAGATTACAAATGCAAGCTTTCAAGGCAGCTAAGGCCCTTTCATCTGGCAAGGTGTAAAGGGGCCTTAGCTGCCTCGAAAGCTTGAATTTGTAATTTATTTAATTAGCCAGTAAAAAGTGTCATTTCACCCTACTTTCTCCTGTACAATCTATGGCAAACATGGTACAACACTCTACGGCTATGTTGTCTGTGAAGACAAGCGTGATCATAACACCTTAATAGGCTCATAATTTTGTTTTTTCTTGCATAAGTTCTTGGGGTGTATGGGTATCTTATTTCTAATTCTATTGTAGCTAAAATCAGTCTCCTCGTAGTACCTTCCACATTTTTTACCGTGAAAGGGATCAAATATCAGTTGTCACATTCATAGTATTTCAATGGAGAGGACACCCAATTGACCTAATCGGCTGAGCTCTGAGCAGTTCATGCTTCTGTTATAAGTGACATGTGGATCCTTGTCACAGTATGTGTTGGAGATCTTAAATGCGTACCCTGAATATTTGCATCTTCCATTGTGCTTTTTCAAAGCATCCAGATATTATATAACTGATTCAACAAATAAGGCTCGTAGTCATAATTTAATTTCATAGCATTATTTTGAACAGCATAATTTACTTGACATTGAGTTTTTATTTCTTACTTTATTTGTTTAAAAAGAAGCGTGCAGATCTTTTACTCTGCATTAATATTTAACATTTTAACAGACAAAAGCTGTATTCTCATTCCACCAATTCATTTACTTGTGAAAATATATGCATTGTAAAATCTTCTTATTGCGGGGGAAAAAAGATATATGGTGACCTCTCTGATGTGTGAATGAGTGAAATGAAGAAACGTGAAACCTGACCCTTCTATTTATAGCATCAATAAGCAACTGCCGTCAGCTGAATGGATGTTATGGTGGAAAGCACTGCTAAGAGCATGTTACTGAACCAGTGCCGAGTCCACATGTATTATTAATATCCGCTCATGCCAAGCAAGCATGTGACAGTCTCTTGTTTAGTTTATCATTGTCACTGTAGCCTGCTAATGATATTTAAAATGAGCTGAAACCAAATGAGCCAGATGTTCCCAAAATAATCTCTATCTGCTGATGTTGGCTGTTAAAAAGCTGGTCATTTCATAAAACCAATAGGTAAATTGACACCATCTGAGTACTATACTATCATAAGATGAGTGAGTTCCAGTGAGTGGTCTCGGGTATCTCCAGAAGGCAGTATGGCTTTGTTGTTGTCCCTAGACTTTACAGACATGTTTGTAATATGCATGTTGACCTAATATTCTAAATTAAATTCTTCTAGTGGTATGGATTTTGAAAAGAACTGCTTTTAACAGTGGACTAAAAATGAGTGGAAACCTACAAAGACGTCTAAATGTAAAACGTTCAATCACAAAACATGGTAGCGTCTTTGGGTATGGATATTTATATGAACTGTGTGTAATAAGTGAGCCTACCCCTTAATAAGAATATTACCCAAAGTGATTTACTCTGATGAGTTGGTGCAGACAGGAATAGAAGACCAGAAAAAGCTATTTGCTTGGTGGTGGCAGAGGTGGCTTGACAGAGTGAAAAAAGGTACTGTAGTTTTATTAGTTCAACAGAAGTGAATATCTAATATTGAATCCGTTTGAATAGCAGAAATGTGACATGCATTTTCATGAATAAGAGGCACCTGTGTGCATATTTCAAATTGACACATGTATGTACTTTTATTATTTAAAAAAAATAAGTACATTATGCTAGTACCTACCAAAATATTCAAAATTTGTAATTACATGTAGTAATTGTGTAGACTTTGTCCATACAGCATATTTCTAGACCTGCCTCTGGTTTCAGAAGTGAATCCAGTCTTGGCCATAACATGAACCTGAGAAGAAGCATAGAGTCACCTCAGGACAGTGACACAGTGAATATGAGGCAAAGGCCTAACTGATGGGAAAAGGATACACCAAGTAAGAGAGAAGGGAGGTGAAAAAGGAGTAATGGATGTATTACTTTATGGCAGTCATGTTGACAAACCACTTCACCTGGCAGAGAGGGCTTGAAACTAATATGGGGAGGCGAAGAGGAGCTGGTTTTGTTTGTTTTTACTTTGTGTTTCTTCCTTTGTTCATTTCTCTTTGTGTACAAGATAGTAATCAGCAATAGTAACATAACTGATTGGTTTTCCAAATGAGGGATCTACCTACTTCAAGGTGACTTTTATGTATCCAATCAGTTAAATTCAAAACTGTATTTAGAGCCTCAGTGATAAATGGCTTAATCTTTTAACCGGGATGACCTTCTTTGTCTGAATTTTAGGATGTTCTAAAAAAAGAAAAAAAGGGTATTATAAAAGAAATGGTAAGCTCCTTAATCCAGTCCGTTCAATAAAAAATATTGGCAGCACAACAGATTATTTCAAACTCAGTTACAGCTTTCTTTTTTATGTTTTAAATTTTGGAAACCTAGTCACATCTGCACTTACTGTCTATGTTGCCATTCAAATGGTCTCAGACCTAGGGGAGTGGAAGCAATTTTTTTTCTTTGCTTTTTATGTGGCAAGTATAGCAATTCATTTGGGTTTGTACCTGAATTGTCTAGACTATATACAGTAAGATTCAGCTAAGGCATTATTTTGATTAAATTGCATACTATTTCATTTTCAAAATCTCAGAGACCCTACTTGTCCGTGTTACTGGATGGCAGATACCAATTTCAGCATGCTTGGGAAAGACAAAAGGACTGGGAAGTGCCTGCAGCTGCTAGCAGTGACACAATACGCATACAAATATGAGCCCAGCGACATGACACCACAGGTTAAAACAAAATAATGCTGCGGAGTGTGGACTGTCAGTTGGAAATTTTGAATTGGAGTATATTTCAAAAACAAATTTTAGATTAGGTAATACTTGTGATGATACTACTCAATCAACATTCATTAATAGAATATAATGTCTGCATTGTTAATTTAGGTTCAGTATGCATGTCACATGCATTCAGTGCAAATTAGTATTTTGGTTATTTGTCCACTTCTCAAAAACGTCTTTGTATACTGATCATCCATATGTTTCCCGCATGAATGGTCTTGAAATGCAGGTGGCTGCTTTTAAAAGCTGCTCTTTCACATTTCAATGTGGCACAGCCTATAAAGCACAAAGTCGCAGGTTCAGTTTCAGTCATTGACTCGCACTTAACAGTGCTTCGACTTCAGAGCCACAGTGTAGAAATTTTACTGTACCACCTACATGTATTGTAATGTTCCTACAAAATGGCACTATGTAAAATAAAAGGTGGCAGTTTCAGTTTCCATTACAGGCTAACTTTGTGTCTCTGAGTCAGTCATTTAAACTGCCAGTACTTCATTAACAGGAATACTAAAACATTTGGTGTATATCTCAATTACTGTATAATATTAATGGACTTGCTTTGTCGTGATTTGTTTGTGCGAATCATTTTGTTCTGTTTTACTGTGTTTAAACTAATTTGTGTTTTCATAAATGATGTAGAGTTTAACTCTTTCTGTTATTGCATTATAGCAATACCTCTGAACACACATCACAGCTCAGTATGAAATATTGCACAAACAAATTGGTATGAATTGAGTATTGTACATGCAAAAAGTCATGAGATGATGTAGAATAGTGCCATATAAAAATCACAACAATGCCAATTCAAACTTCCCCATTGACTCTTGGTGGGGCCTAGAGTTATTCACTTAATAATTCAGATCAAAACAAATTGAATCTTATGTGTTACATACAAATTATACATTTGGTACAATTTATAGTGAAATGCTTAATTGCTAAACTCCAATGACTGTGCATCTGCATTAAAGAAGGATATGAAAGGGCAATAACAATAATACATGATTTTATAAATATTAATAACAATTATCAATAGAATTATTTAATATATGATAAATAATTAACTAAACTCAGTAACTTAATGTAGGAGAGTTAATGATAAGAGGCATAATGTAGTTCTAGACACTTTCCTTATTCAAGTGACTCATGGACTGTGGAAAAAGCACCCCTCATTTTCTCTGAAATGGTTTTTAGGGAGCAGTAATGTTTCTCTGGACCCAACACAGAGGCCATTGTTGGGATGGCTGGTGTATCTGATAATTTCCTCCCTCCTGGTCCCACATTGCTTGTTGTAGATGTCCTGGTAGCTTGAAGTGCGCACCCAATGAGGTGTTCAGCTGATTGTACCATTTCTCTGCAGAGCCTTGTGGTCCTGCTGTGTGTTGTTTCCAAACCAGGCATAAATACTTCCAGTCAGGATACCATACTTTCAGTGGTGGATACGTAGAAATTTTTTAGTAGTTTGGAGGGCAGCCTGAAATCCCTGAGACCACTGAGATGTTAAGAAATGTTGTCGTGCCTACTTCACCAAGGTGCCCATGTGCTTGGACCAGGCCAGATCATCTATTATGTGGACACTGAGTTATCTAAATCTGTCGACTCTCTCTACCTGAGTGCTGGTAATTCTGAGGGGGTGGTAGCAATTTGTAATTTGTATTTTTAAGTTTGTCTGGATAAGGCCATCCATTAAGTAAATAAAAAAAATATTTAGAATTAGCAAGCTAAGGAGTGCATAAGATAATTGTTAAGTGATCATATGCAGCAAAATCTGGTCTGCTTCTTCAGCATCCAGACTCCTGGGGTTGAATTCCAGTCTGGGCACTGTTAATACTGAGTTGACACATTTGTCCTGTTTTTTTTTTCACTAGACACTCCAGTTTTCCTTCTGCGTCTCAAAGATGTTTGCATCTGTAAAGTTAATTGTAAACTCTACATTGTCCCAATATGAATGAGTGTGAATGGGCAGTGCAGTGAACAGGCAGATAATATAGGGTTGCCTTCTACTTTACTTTCAGTGTCGCAGGTATTTTCATTAGTCCTGTACAACCTTGGACTAGATGACTGTTTGGTTTTCAGGCAGGTAGTGTGGCATAGTGGTTAAGGATTTGGACTTCAACACCTCAGGTTGTGGGTTCAAATCCTGCTTCTAGCACTGAGTGACTATGAGCAAGTCACTTTATATGCCTGTGCTCCAATTAGAAAAAAAAGAAATATGATAGATATAACCAATTGTATCTTGGAAATGTCATAGCCAAAGAAGTAAATAATAATTTTTATCATTGAGATATTTTTATAAAATCATTACTCTGTCTAAAGGAAAGAGTTCCAATTTGTGACATCTGTCAGAAAAAAATGAAACCTGCAGCAGGCTGTTTATTATATTGATTATATTATTCTGAGTTGAGATGTTCCATAACATGATCATGACCAGGCAGATTCCTGGCTTCCTCCTATTATTACGTAGACTGGATCACTGCCAAAACATCTATCTGTGTGATCATCATTTTAAATAATTCTTCTAGTACAGTAGAATCAAAGTAGCCCATTATGGTTTTTTTTTAAAGATTAAAGCTTAAGTTAATTAGGCGTCTAGTACCCAGACTGCAGCTCTACATCTGTTCCAAATTTTTAAAGAAACTTTCATGCATCATTGAACTTTATTGAAAGTTCTAATTGAAAATTGCATATAATAAAATACAATCTGGAAATGAGATAATTGCCAAACTTGCATTAGCTTTTGTTTAAAAAGGGGTTATGTGTCATCTGGAAGTCATTTATGTGCAATAAACAAACTTGTTTTGGCTCTTTATCTTTCTGTACTTCTAATAGCTGTGTAAGAGTTTAGATGTTTTAATTATATCATATTTTTTCAAAGTTAATTCTCTCTTTCGTTAGCTTGGCTTCATTTAACTTTCAAAATCGGTATATTTGCAAAATGTGTGTTTTTCATTACATTTAATTAAGTAAATAATGTAAATCAGCTTCTCTATCCACTCACTTTATAACTCACAAATCTAATCCAGAGTCTACTTACGCCGTCTCTATTGAATTGTTGTATTTGTCTAATCCCTTTATCCAAGATGACTTTCAAGATCATTAGATACATTACACTTTTAACCATTACACTACACTGACTGTGGGGAGTCCATTGCAGTAGATACTGACATACATAGACAGCTCATACTTTTATCTCATTTAAATTATGTTTATTCCATTTTAACTTTTTTTCCCCATAAGTCACAGTACACATCAGAGCACTGCGAAGCTGGCAGTTCAGTCCCTACCACTAACATGCTGTGGGAAATATAGACAATGTAAATGTTACAATGGGGAGTTTTATGTGGGCAGCCTTTGAAGTTAGGTATCTCCCAGTGGAACGTGGAGATAACTTATCTTTCCAAAATTTGCAGAGCTGTGACAGAACGCTAATAATACCTGATTTCACAATCTCTATATACAGAGTGAGTCCTAATTATATTAACACTAATGGTACTGCTATTTATATACTTTGTTAAAAGGCGATATATAGGAACCGGACCCGACACAGAAGGACACAGAGACACGTATAACAGGTACAAGACCTTTATTTTTCTTCACCCGTGGGCGCACATCTTCCCCGTGACCCACAGGCAATACACAGTCCCACTAACCACCAATCCAACTCACAGCAACACCACCTTCCTTCCTTTACCACCACTCCTTCTCAAGCTTTGTCTCCTTCCTCCCAACTCTGGCTCCTTGAGTGGTGGTGGCTGTCCCTTTTTATAACCCACCCGGAAGTGTTCCAGGTGCTTGACCACCTGGTCCTAATTGCACCTCCGGGTGAGGCTTCGTCCAGCCAGGCTGCTGAGTCCATGCAGCTCCCCCTAGCAGCCATCCGAGCCCCCAACCAGTCTGTGGAGGACTCCATCTCCCATGGAGCCCTGCGGGTGGTTGGGGAATCACCGTCAGCCATGGAGGCTGCCACCAAGCATCCCGGGGGAGGTACTGGAGTGCCCATGGTGGCTCCCCCGGAACATAAGCAGCAGGGGCGTCCCTGCCGGGCATGGGACCCAGCTGTCCGTCACAACTTATATACAATTTTTGTTGACAAATTATGTGCCGCATATGGTAAATGTGTTGAACATGATGGCGAACAGGTTGAGACATTCCTGTAAATCATCTTGCACATACTGTAAGTATATTTTGTGAATAAACTGTTTCCTTCATTCAAATATTAACATAATTTTGACTCACCCTGTATATAAAATACGTCTGTCTATCTGTCTGTTTTTCACGAGAGAACTGCTTAACGGATTTAGATTGTTTTTTTTCCTATAATTTACTTGAACATTCCAGTTGATTTTGTGACCTCTCTTATCACGCCTAAGTATCATAGTTCACTTGCGGTAACAATTTATTCGTCTGAATCTGAGAGAAACACAGCGGGCTGAGGAAGGGGGGGGCCCTCTTCACTCACGTGCCAGCCTCAGGGCATATCTTACATCTGCTTAGCTAGAGAACCAGAGAACTACTTAATGGATTTAGATTAGGCTTTTTTCTTGAATTTGCATAAACATTCCGGTTGATTTTGCAACTTCTGTCATCGTGCTAAGAATCATAGTTTGCTTACAGGAGCGATATATTCGCTCTAATCTGAGACAGAGGCTGCGGAACGAGGGGAGGTGGAAGCTAGACGTCAGGAGTAGGGAGAAAGGCAGGGCCCTTCTTACTGTCCTGTTTCACTTCTATGCGGGCGAAGCTGCGGGGGACGGCTAGTATATAATAATAGTAAAGCATTCAACTCAGTGAAAAATCTCATTTGACAGTTACATTGTTTGTGGACTAATGTGATATCTCCTTAGTAAATTTCCTTTGCTTTTTATTTTCATGAAAAAATTAGACCTATAACCTTGAATTGTGTGGATTGATTAGCAAATAAACAAAGACCTCTTATTTTTCTTATGGCACTGAAAGAAAATGCATGAGGATGTAACAAAGTAGGGATGTGTGATGTCACAAGCAGCATCTCCTAGCACATGAATGCAACTTCAGTGACCATGAATGTTGGTTTATAGGTCCATAAGGTCACATTTACAGAGGACAGTGAAATTCTTTCATGGTCTAATCAGTATACAAAATATCAACACTCTCCACCACCATGAAATGTATTACTCTTCTACCTCAAAACCTCAGTGGGTAGCACTGCTGCCTCGCAGTTAGGAGTCTTCCCTGCGTGGAGTTTGCATGTTCTCCCCGTGTCTGTGTGGGTTTCCTCCGGGTGCTCTGGTTTCCTCCCACAGTCAAAAGACATGGCGATCCTAAATTGCCCCTAGTGTGTTCTTGGTGTGTGTGTGTGCCCTGCGGTGGGCTGGCTTCCTGCCTTGCGCCCTGTGTTCGGCTGGGATTGGCTCCAGCAGACCCCCGTGACCCTGTAGTTAGGATATAGCGGATTGGATAATGGATGGATGGGTAACTAAGTTACCACAATAAGCAAATGACAATGGAACACATCAACAAAGACGATACACAGATGAGGCAGATCACACCAATCTAATATTGATAATCATCTTAATTTCTCTTTATGTATTAAGTTTAAATAGATGTGGCTGTCCAGAAAATTCTGAATTGGAATTGAAATGCAATAGAAAACAAATGGATATGATATCCAATATGTAAATGTTTCTTTATGCCCTTGCCCTTAAATAGATGTTGATTTTTGAAATTATATACAGGTAGAGATGTGAGTTTGCTGCAGATATTTCCATATTGGTTTCCAGACGTTATTGTAAAATGAGAAATATTGGCTCTTATACAAATAAATCTGTCAATAAAATAAAAAATAAGGCCACATTTTGATCCTCTAAATTGAGTAAGTATGAGGGGAGAGGAAGTGGAGATGGTCACTAGCTTCAGGTTTTTGGGCACTTACATAAGTGATAAACTTAAGTGGACTATAAATATTACGGCTCTGGACAGGAAGACTTTACTTCCTCAGAATTTTAAGAAAGAACAACTTCTTTACAAAGTCACTGGAGTCTTTTTATCACTGCTCAGTAGAAAGCATACTGATTTACTATATAATGGCCTGGTATGGAAAATGTGCAGCAGCAGACAGAGCAGCTTCACCCAGAGGTATTAAGAGAGTCTTGAAGAACCACACTTCCAGATTATGGAATAGTTTTTATCCAACAGCCGTAAAAGAACTAAATCTACATTCTTTACCCTTCACATCATTACAATAATTCTGTTTTGTGTGCAATATCATTGATTTACTATTGTGTAATAACTGCATAAGCACCTTATTACTTAACTGACTTATTTTTTGAATGTGTGCGTATGTGGGCAAAAGTGGAGTGTATGATGTTGTTTTTTTTTTATTTTAAGAGAGACAGTAAATTTCACTGTATGTCAGCGCTTCCCGATTCATTTTACCCTTGCACCCCCTGTGACGGACAAGGCCGATTTCGCACACCCTTGGTTTGAAAAGAAGTATGACAAAATACGAGGTTAATGCAGAAAAACAGTCATCCGTTTTAACAAGCAGCGTATTGCACTGATATGAAATAGCCTGCCCATTTAATTATGTAGGAATAGATAGATATATTAAGATTTTGTACAAATAATGTTTTTCATTTTTCTTCCTCGATGGATTCTGGCACCCCCAGCAACAGTTGCTCGCACCCCCAATCGGGAAGCGCTGCTGTATGTTTACATTCAATGACAATAAAGGCATTCAAAAGTGGCGAAGAGTTCAGTTCTTTTATTTTGTGATTTCTTATGAGGTTAATCTAAGCAGAAGCATTTTGTAATGCCTTTGTATTGAACAGGAATCTTTTTTTTTTAAACTGCAATATTTATATTTCACTCCATTTTGAGGGCCTTTTGTCACGACCATGATGCTAAACAACTGAATAGATGAGTCTCAACTTAAACAAACCCTATTTTATACATTTATGTGGGCCTGGGATCATTCCTACTGTAGCACTCAGTTAATGACTTTGATCAGCTGTGTTCTATAAATTCCTTGGTAAGCAACAATAATTCATAAAATCTAATGCATGTTATTGTACTGGGGCTCAAATGGCAGAAGCCCCCCTGCAAAAAAGACACCCCTTGCATTTAGAAACCTGATTAGCCAATGGCGTTCTCCTTTACTTTCTGCATATGGTCTGGATGCGAGTTCTGGGAGCGCAGTAAGGACGATGTGTTGATGGAGCATTGTTTGAATTCATAGATTCTCATTACATTAGATTCCTGTTTGCTTTTTAAAAGTATTTTATTACAGGTGTTTCTGTTCCAAGTGGAGCCCTCCTGTTACAATGATTGGAGAAATCCTATGGGTAAAGAAAGCCACTAAATATCCCCAGGTCTGTGTAGCTTTCCCTCCAGGTGGTTTGGTTTGCCACTCATATGCCACAGACATATCAGTTCAAACTATATTGGCGATGAGAAATTGACTTTCTGGCCAACCTTGCGTCCAGTGAGGGTTGCACAGCCCTGAACTGGGTTAATCAAATTTGTTAACCAACAGATAGGCGTTGGTGTCAAAATCTTAGGCCAAACTTGTATGTCTGTATTACTTGCCCTGTCCGTTTTTGCCTTTGATGTCAGTATTAAATCTTATCATCACATACCCGCTAGCAATCCCATGTTTATATCTGCACAAGACATCTAAACTTGCAGGTATTTGCTTTGAGACTCAGAGGTGTTACAGTATATTCATCAGTTTGGAACAATAGAAGTAGGCACAGCCAGTACACATGATTTCAAATATTTTCAGTCAGCAGTGTTTTGTTCATTCATGCGTGCTTCCTGGCATTCATGATTAGAGAAAGGCTGCCGAAGCAGAAGCGAGGGTTTCCTCTTAACAGCCGGAAGGCTTTATTTCCCTCTGCAATTTCTTCCTGCCGTTTCATGTACTGTAAATGCATGTCCTGCTTTGTAAGCCACAGCCTCCTTAAGAGGACAGAAAGGTGTTCATTGTGATCAGCACAGTGGAATGGGTGACATACTAAATTAAAGGAAAAAAAACCTCTGTGTGTGTTCCCCTGGTGGTGTGTAGATGGAGCTGTCCTGTTGAGATGGCATAAAGGTGGAAAATGAGCACAGAGGTCACATGCCTTTAATGACATCTCCTCTATGAAGAAGTGTCTTTTTCAAATAGGGAAGGGTAAGTGAAACTTCACCAGAAGATTATTGGCAGATCAGAATAAGCCATCAGCACTTTGTGCCGGGATTGTTGCACCATAAACAGAAAGGCCATGTGTATCCCTAATTTCATTGTTAAATCTGTTTGATCCGATTCAACGTAGTGGGGGATTGTGCCTATATCAGCAGCATCCGGCACACTGCAGGAACCAACCCGAGACAATGCACTGATCCCTCACAGACCAGAATCGCACTCAACAACAACAACAATTAATTTCTTGTATAACTCAAAGTCACATAAGGAATACCTCACTGGGCTTTGACAGGCTCTGTTTTTTGACAGCCCCCCCAGCCCTGACTCCCTAAGAAGACAAGAAAAAGCCCCCCAAAAAACACTTGTATTGGGGGAAGAACTTTTGGGAAACAAAACAGAATACAAGTAGTCCTCTTCACAGAGCTAGATGGACAATCTATCATTTCCACTACAGAAATACAATACAATAATAGAAACTACTTTTTTCTTATTCTTTGTTCTTACCAGGTCAGTTTATCATTTGGTAGCTTATCCATGAAGCAATAGCTGTATGGCATTATGGCACAGCAGGTGGTGGTATTGTCTCATGGCACTTGGGCATTGGTTTGATAAGTAGCCAGGAGGCTTTGTGTGTGGACTTTGTATGGCCTACAGATTTTTGTATGTCCAAATACATGATACTGGAGTGATTGATTACACTAATTGGCTTCATTGGGTTTGAGTATGTCATGCCCATTTGGAGCTATTTTTTTTGTATAGGTTGCAGCACATAACCATCCACTGAACATCGCAGTTTTAAAGAAATGCATGGACTGATGGACAACAATGTTACAATTGCATGTACAGAAGAACATATGAATGTTTTTCTCTTTTGCTTCTTGTCATATTCAGATGATTTATACACTCTTACTGCTGATAAAGGCTTGGGTACATGTGAAGTTGAATGAAAGAGGTCAAGAAACAAGGATAAATGGATGTACCTGTCCGTGCATGTAATTCCTTCATTCTGCTTCTATGTCCTTTACTGAAACGAATTCCTCCAAACAAGCAAGATTGCTAAAAATATTCCCAGTTAACAGAGAAAATCTAAGACCTATGATTATGTGTAATTAGATGGGTATCACATACAGCTTGAATCCTGCCTTAAATTGGGAGGTACTCTGAAGGACCTCGCTCAATCATCCCTGAACTGGATTAATGAGGCTTAAATGGATGGATAATATTCTGTAATGAGAAAAAGTTCAGAGTCTGCAAAATTCTTGCCTGAAATCAGTAATAATGAATTTTGAAGAATTTCTGTGTAAATTTCAATATGATTGATGTTGGGTTAAATTTAAAGGGCTTGGAACCCAGAAGTCTTGAAGTTATTTTGTTTAGGATATGGACATTTAAAGACGTATATGAAAAAGGCATAATGATTTTTATGGTATAGAAACACACAATGCCAAACAAACCTGTGTCTAATTAAGATTTGTTATTCAGACATTAGAAAAATACCCTTATTATCTGGTTATTGTGATTAGTAAATAAATGGAACATCTAAAGACTGTTATGAAGACCTTAAGTCAACGTTAGTAAGGGTTTATTACTAAAGTATAAATCTGAATCGAAGGTCCACAATCGGCACACAACACTAGTCATATGGACAACTCTGGTGTTGTGAATTAGTTCTAGTAATGACAATGATTCCAGCCAGGCCAGTTCTTCTCTTTTCTGAATACACCTGGGCCCAAACTGGATAAGGAAATTGTGTGTGTGAAGCATTCCCCCCACATCTAAACGTGCTTAACTCAATTTTTTTGTCAAGGGGGACCGAAGGCCATTCCAAAAGCATTCAGCTCAAAGCAAGAAAAACCTTTAATATATTTATTAATAGTATATATTATATATCCTCTATTGTAGGATTAAAGTTGGACAGTTTAACATCTGTGGCAGAGCGGCGGGCACTAAGCAAACTCCTGTCAATCATGAAGAATCCACTGCATCCACTGAACAGTGTCATCTCCAGACAGAGGAGTAGCTTCAGTGACAGACTTTTGTCACTGTCCAGCTCCACTGACAGACTGAGGAGATCGTTCCTCCCCCACACTATGCGACTCTTCAATTCCACCCGGGGGAGTAAATGCTAACATTATTAAGTTATTGTCTGCTTTTACATGCATTTTTATTACTATTTAATTTAATATTGTTTTTTGTATCAGTATACTGCTGCTGGATTATGTGAATTTCCCCTTGGGATTAATAAAGTATCTATCTTATCAATCTTATCTATCTATCTCAAATGTTTATTTGCCTAACTGGACATGAATGTTGCACGTCTTACAGTATACTGATAAATCTTATTAAAAAAAAATATATATACACTATTTTAGAGACAACATGCAAAACCTGGGACACATTCATTCTCTTGACACAGGCAAGCGCCATGTCCCCTAGCTGTCTGCAGGCATCCCTTGGTGTAACAGCTGCCTATCAGATTTTTATATATGTTATTTTCAGATTAAATGTTGTGGTCATATTTAGAGAGTTTAACTGCTTGCCAGCAATAATGAAACTGTAGCTTCAGAAAGTGGTTTTGACATTTTTCTCTGTATCCCTGCTGATTTAACTGATGTGTCGCTGACTGACCTTACTTACAGTTACTGCTGGGTGATAACTATTAGCTTTGGTTTTCATTGTTCAGATTACATTTTCCATTTCCTTTTCTTATTAACAGCCTAAAATTGACATTTTTTTTTTACTTTGATTGTCCCCACCCCGCTTTTTTTGTTTCTAATCACTCCCTCGTGCCCAAAATGTGCTGATCAGATTAATTGGTGATTCCAATTTGTCCTTATGTGAGTGTGGATGTGTGCATGACTGGGTCCTATGGTGAATTAGTGCCATGTTCAGGGCTGTTTCCTGCCTTGCACACAATGCTGTAGGAACAGGCTGTGGCTCCCCAAAGCTTAACTGAGTTAAGCAGGTTTCAGAATATCCTGTGTGCTATATAGTCATGTACTGTTCATAATTACCTTGCTTTGAACTGACTGTAGGTACCCTAAGTGACTTACTAGTAGTAATAATAGAAACATTGCTGTGGTGTACAGAGTATGGTGAAAATTCTTACTTACCTTATCCATGCTTCCCTTTTGCTATTGCCTGACAACTGCAATTACTTCATAGTTTAATTAAACTGCTGATGTGTTGTAATTAAAGGAGATAATTGGTTTTTATTGTCACTTGCTTGTTAGTTTAGTTTATAACTTTTTGTGTAAGGTCTAGCTACATACTGCACTGTACCTCTCATGTTGTGAACTCTGCTTTTTTGCTAGTAGTTTTTTTGTTATTATTATTATTTTAGATCAGCTTGCTTTTAACTATCCTCCCTGTCTTCCTTCAATTGTCCTGGTATAGCCAAATCAGATTACTCATTTTAAGTATTTGAGTTTCAGTTTAAAAAGTATGTTAATGTCCCACTGGTGCAGCCACAACAAAACACAGGAAGAATGTGTACATAGCAAAATGACAAAGACTTCAAATATGTACAAACTTCAAGGTACTGGAAATAATCCACAGTGATATTTACCAGTCACTATGCAATTGTATCAATAACCTATATAGTCCATCATACAGTCAGTCAGTCATTCTCCAACCCGCAATATCCTAACACAGGGACACTGGGGTCTGCCGGAGCCAATCCCAGCCAGGACAGGGCGCAAGGCAGGAAAAATCCCTGGGCAGGTTGGCAGCCCACTGCAGCCATGATACAATACTGAGAAATTATTTGAAGTTGCCTCACAATCCTCCACAATAGAAGATTTATTTTCGGGAGATGGTCAGCCAAGTGTGACATCATACACAATTAGATATGTATTTGCTTACAATCCATCACATGATAGGGATGAAATTTACAAGCTAGGCGTTTGTAACATTAGGTATTTGTTAAAAATGTTTTTATCATTATTAAGTGGAACATTTCTTCTGTCATTTATTAATTGTTTCCTTGGCTGGGTATGTAGAGCTTAAAGTCGCTATCTGAATAAACATATTAGTTGAGATGAATTCTGGTACGTTATGGTGTTTGTCCTTGGGACCTGCATATTGTAATTGCAAAGGAAGGCAAGATATGAGATTGTTGTCATTTTAGCATTGAAAACTAATAAAATAATGCTGCTTTAAAAGAAGTATTCATCTCAAAAATGTTTATTAAGAAAGTCAAGTTTAAGTTGTGATGGCATATGTATAAAAGACTGCACAAGGTGACAGCAACAATATTTTACTATTAAATTTGGAAAATGGGGTCAAAAGTAAGAAATGTGCCAAGGCTGATACTACAGACCCAAAGACATTTAACCAAAATCGAGTGAAATAAATGAAGCAGAGAGGGGCAGAAACCGGTCAAATTTTATAAGTAGCTAATGCCAAAACAAAAGATCAAACTGTTGAAAACCAAAAAGAATTCTTAGCCAGAATGTCAGGAAAGACAACTTAATAAATGAGTTTTAAACTTGAACAACAAGGAAATCTACAATGCTGAAATTTATACCGTTGTCCTGGTGATATCATCTGCCACACGCTTCCAGTTGATCTTATAAAGCCAGACCAAAGAAAATTCACAAAATGACTGCACCCATAATACATATAAAGTGGTGTGGAGGAAGAACATATTTAATGTTTTACATTAAAAAAATCTCACTAAATAAAAAATAAATGTAACCATTGAATCCCTTGGCCTCCCAAACCCCTAAAATGAACCCTTGTCGACTTTTGAAGGCTAAGGAGTGATAAGAAAAAAAATGACAGTAAAATGATATATTTATGTGGTATATATGCAATAAGCTTTTATTGTTTTGCGGCCACTAAATAATTTTGCAATTATAATCAATCAAACTGAGTAGGCTTGTGGAGGGCTGGAGCCTATCCAGGCTGCATTGGACATGTGGTAGAAATCAACTTTGGATGCAATGTCCATGCACTTGCACACCCATATCAGGTCAATTTAAACTCACCACATAACAAACATCTTTCATAAAGGGGTAGGAAAATTTGGGGACCTGGAGGAGAACCTGCATAGACAAGGGAAGAACGTGCAGACTAGCATAGAATTGAGAGGGGGTGCTTCTTATGTGATGAGATGCAGTAGCAGCATTTACTACTGGGCAAACCTAACCAGGAAAAATTCGTAAAGCACTTACTTATTTTTCTAATCAGACATTTTAAACGGGGATTATGGTTTTAACTTAATGTGTTCAATATGTTCTAACTCATTCATGATTAGTTGTTTAAAAAAAAAAAAAAACAACAATTTTCTCATTATCATTTTAAACCAGCAGAAAGATTAGACAGTACATAAACGGAAATCAAGCAGGATCAATTTTAATAATTTTGTTTATAAACTAGCAGTTATAAAAAGTGAATGTTGCACTGAAAGAAGGTTTGTCTAATTAGGCATGGTTTTAAGGATTTGGTTTTAACAATTAATACAATGCATTTTTTTTAAATCTGCAGAAAAGGATTTTTTAATTTTTTGTGGTCAGATTTTTATCAATGAGTTGAAAAGTATAATATTTCCTGCAAACAACTTTTATGGTTAAGTATAAAAACAAAATTTAATTAGCACTATCCTGGAAGAAAACAGAAGAAATGATGCAGAAATACACAAAAACACAAAAAACCCCAGCGCCCAGCCTCCACTTTCAAGCCCTGTGAGAACATCCACTTTCTAATATGAGATACAATAGAGGACCAGCTCTGAAGATCAGGGTTTTTTAAATGACAGCTTTGCCAAATGGTTAAGAGGAAAATTAGGATGTGTCTCAAGTGAAAATAATTAAATTAAGAATTCAGCGTCTTGCTTACTGGAAAAGGTGAAAGGGTGATGTATTAGTTGTTGGCTATTTCATACAGGAAGTGTTTAATTTTCCAGCACAAGTCTAATTTCACGGCTTGTGACACAGTTTCTGTGACCCTAATTGAACCGTATTTGTTTTAAAGGTATTTCTAGCTCCCTAGAGCTAAGGGTTTTTACATTGCTTCCAATGCAGACACAGTCTGAAGCCAGCTTCAAGACTTTGGCTCACAGCAATGTTCAGTTTTGTTTTGAATATGCTTAGCCTTTGCAGAATTTTGCCTTTTCTACCCAGAAATGCCAGTTAAACTTCTTCAACAAACAGTTCAGTGTAGCTAAAGGCTGCTTTGACAAACCTGGTTAAAGATCACATCTGACAGCTGAACACATCTGATAGGTATTGCAACAGACTTTATACTCTGACATGGATTGTAAACCGGGCTTGGCAACAGGCTTTATCATGAATCACTTTAAACTACACAACATTGTGGAGCCCAGAAAAAAGTCAAGTAGTGATTAGTCAGCTTTGTTAAAGATGCTATTGGCTGACCTGACCTTTCAATTATCTAAAAGAGATAAGGCGTGAGATACAAAGGTATTGATCAATCAAGACCTACAGACAGGTTGTTCTTATTTAAAAACCTGCAGCGAATCATGGTGTTTACACTGGGATTCTTTGCTTTTGAGCTCACAAAGACAGCTAATTGATCAAAAAACAATATGTAAAATGCGCTGGCAGCAAAAACTGATAAAAGGCCATGGATTAGACATGCTAACTTTTTCCTTTTTTTGAGCTCATTTTATGGTAAATAATTACACCTGTGATGTCGCACACTAGTGCAAACCTGTGCTGTGCTACATGCTCGAGAATGATTGATGCACTGGAGTAATGATGGAGTGACCTCCTTAGATCCCTCGTCAGCTGGAGATGGTTAGCCATGCAAAGCTGTAAAGCAAAACAAGCAAGTGAAAAATAAAGAAAAAGTACTCGCACAATGTACAGTGAGCTTATACTCGCCACAAGCAAAGTTTGCACGTCTAAGCAAATTAAAGAACATATTTTTAACTAACATATGGTTAGTTTCCTGACTTGGATCAGGTGATATTCCGTCATCCGTGATTTGAGAACGGTATTCCAATCAGATATATGTAGGCAAGAGACATACTGTAAGTTTAATTTTAAATGGTAACAGGATGACCCAACTGACAAGTTAAAAGCTAGTAAACTACCAATATTTTATGAGCGTGTGTATTATTACAATACGGGCATCTGATCAGGATGCCTCCTGGACGCCTCCCTGGTGAGGTGTTCCGGGCACATCCAACCGGGAGGAGGCCCCGGGGAAGACCCAGGACACGCTGGAGGGACTATGTCTCCTGGCTGGCCTGGGAACGCCTTGGGATTCTCCCGGAAGAGCTGGAAGAAGTGGCCAGGGAGAGGGAAGTCTGGGCCTCTCTGCTTAAGCTGCTGCCCCCGCGACCCGACCTCAGATAAGTGGAAGTGGATGGATGGATGGATGGTGTATCATTACATGTTTAATGAATGAAGTAGGTGATGGGATGAATAAAGTATCCTTCCTTCCTGTCTGTCTGTCTATCGATCTATCTACTTCATATGCTGAAATTAGTAGATATTGGTTGCACAATGAGTGACACTGTATCTTGGGCTGGTTCCTAACGTGCCATCCCTGCTGGCACGACTGAGTCTTTGAAATGGATATATAGATGGCTGCTCATTACGGGAATTGTAAAATGTAATCATGGAAGTAAGTAGTGAGTGAATGGATTATGCAATACTATTCAACAGTTAGCCTGCCATTACCCACCTAATGCCAGCCTTTGTCTTTGAACATCATGTCAGAATTTCCCTTTTTCAGACAGTATAATAGTAAAGATGCAGCCAGTATGGGAGTACAATTGCCCTTGTTAATTAAGGTTGGATACAGTGATGGTTTCAGATTTATGCCAACTGCCAAACTCTCAAATGAATACAAGGGATATATGGGGACAGTTTTGTTTTGTTTTATCACTT